>NW_017731559.1:2975978-2980005 GCF_001890085.2 Hipposideros armiger
ATTGGGAGGCCAGCCAAACCCCAAATTCACTTGTGTTAGTTTTAGGTTTGTTTATACCCAACTATGCATGTCTGTCGTACCCACTCCTCTAGGGCTAAGTAAACTAATAGCTGCTCTTATACTTGCGACACTTCTGCAACTCTCACACCAATGGGCCTCACATGGTGGTTTTTTCCTCTGTCCTTCTAGGAGCATGAACTGAGAATAAGAAGTCCTGGTCTTGCTTTTTCTTAAAACAGAGGCAAGTCATTTAATTTCTGCAAGCATCGTCTTTCCCCATTAAAACATAACAGCCCCATCTTTCCTTAGAAACACAAGTGAGCCTTATATTTGCTGCTTAGTGTTTAAAAGCACTTGCTCATACATTCCTTCATTTTTAACTTCAGAGCAGCCATTCTTCCCTCCCCCCAACCAAAGTATCATTATTCTGTTACATCTCCAATACCTAGGATTGTGGAGGATAGGTGCTCCCAGATGTTTGTTTTGGATACATAACCTTTAGGGAGATAACTTTGTGCAAATGTTAACTTTTGATATGTAGCTTTTATTTGATCATCTTTGAAGCTGTTCTCAGTGGGCAAACACACTTATTGCACTTTAAGATCACAAAGTTATTTTTAAACTGCAACGACAATGTGAAGTCAATGATATTACATATCTTCTGCCTATGGAATGTAATAAAACACATCAAAGAGAAATATTGTCATTTATAAGACAGTAAATTTGTATGTCACGCTTTAATATGTTGTCTTTTATAGCAAAATAGGAAGTTCTGTGAGGAAGAAGCCTTGATTTGAATCCTCAGACGGTTGGTTCTGCAGCTGAGGACTGTGATATCAGAACATCTCAGTGAAATGGTCTGACATTGTGGAAGAATTACTGGCTGGGCAGAGAACAGCTTCTTTAGGCTTTGCTTTCACATTTGCATGTTANTTTTCAATTACAGTTGACATTCAATATTATTTTATATTAATTTCAGGTGTACAGCATAGTGGTTAGACATTTGTATAATTTAAGAAGTGATCTCCCTGACCAGTCTAATACCCACCTGGCACTACACATAGTTATTGCCATATTATTGACTATATTCCCTATGCTTTACTTTACATCCTCATGACTATTTTTTAAAACTACCAATTTGTACTTCTTAATGCCTTCACATTTTTCACCCTGTCACCCATTCCCCCTCCCACCTATCAACCCAATAAATCTAGTACCCATCTGACAACATGCATAGTTATTAGCATATTATTGACTATATTCCTTATGTTATACCCTACATCCCCATAACTGCTTTGTAACAACCAATTTGTACTTCTTAATTCCCTCTCCCCTTTTTTTACCTATTACCAACCCCCTTCCATCTGGCAACCATCAAAATGTTCTCTGTATCTATGCGTTTGTTTCTGTTTTGTTTGTTTATTTTGTTGTATAGATTCCACATACATGTATAAGCAAAATCACATTGCATCTGTCTTTCAATGCCTGACATACTCCACTCAGCACAATACCCTCCAGGTCCTTCCAAACTGCCTCAGATAACAAGAACCCATTCTCTTCCATGGCTAAGCAATATTCCATTGTATATATGTACCATTTACTCTTTATCCCCTCCTGAGAGGGAACCCGTGGTCTGCAGACCAAGTTCTGCCACAGTGTGTGCTTTGTCTGGGGCCACCTGGAATAAGCCACAAAGAAATCTGCAAATGGCTGCCACCTGCACTGGGTTTGGAGTTGCCATGAGAGTCCAAGTCATGAACCAAGGCCAGATGTCCCTAGTGTCAGGCTTAGGGCTGCTCAGCCAGAGGTATGGGACATGCTGAAGCCAGATGCTGCCTGTTTTGGATTTCTTAACCTTTGAGAGATTTTAGGAATACCCGCAGCTTGAGTGAAGGTAGGTTGTTTATATGGAAAAGCTACTGGAAGCGCCGTGCGTATGCCTGGAAGTTGGATGAGGTGTGGTCTCAGGGAATCACTAGGGCGGGCAAACAAAAGGTGATAGCCAGTTTGATGGAGACTCAGATATGACTTATGACTGCATCTGCAGGCAGGGAGGGGGAGGGCTCAACAAAGAAATAATGGTTTCCACCACCTCCTCCAGCCAGGAGAAAGCTGAACCCCCTGGCCTTCACCCCAAAGCTAGATAATTCAGTTCCATTTTGAAATGTGACATATATCCCTGGCACCTTTCAAGCAGCTGCCTCAGCACTGAGCTCAGAATGAGTAAGTTTGTCAGTGAGTAAGTTCATGCACAGTCCCTTTAAGAGGAGCTCCTGGGAGTTCAGCTGCTCTCCATCTCACTCAGCCACAATCGCTGCTGCTTTTCACAGCCAGAAATTATGGGGACTTCTCTCCCTGACTCAGAAACCCTGGGCTGAGGCGGGGCTGTGACCTCTTGCTCCTTGGGGGGTGGGGTGGGGCCAAGCTATTCTGCAGCCAAGCTATTCCTCCTGATTTTTAATCATCACATGCACATGTGGGACCAGCCCTTTCTATATCTCTGCCCTTCCTACCAGTCTCAAAGTGGCTTCTTCTGTATAGTCTTAGTTGTAAGGCTTCTGTTCAGCTAGATTTCAGGTGATTCTCAATAATGGTTTTTCTGTAGTTTAGTTGTAATTGATGTGGTCCTGAGGGGAGGTGAGCTCAGCATTTACCTACTCTGCCATCTTGACCAGAAATCCAGAGAAACTAAATTTTTAATTTTTTAATTTAAATTTAGATAGCCACATGTGGCTCTTGGCTACCATATTAGACAGTTCAGTTCTAGAAAAATCCCTCTGGCTGTAGTGTGGAGGATGGATTGGATGAGGGCAAGGCTGGAAGGAGTTAGAAGACTTTTAACAGTTTGGGTATAAAACAATTTGGTCTCAAATTAAGGCTTGGACCATGAGAATGGAGTTGAGATGACTAACTTGAAAACTACTTAGGAAATGAACTAAATTTGGAACCTTATTTGACAAGAGGGAGGAGCCCTGATCATGAGAAGAAGATGGGTACTTAGGATTAGGGACAAATAAGTTCACTTAAGAGGATGAGTTCAAATCCAGAGGCTGTGAAGCAGTAGAGCTTGGATTGACATGGTAGGCAGCAGGAAGTTGTGGCAACACCTTGATCTGGCTTGTAATGCTGGTCTTCCTTTACTATGCAAGATTGTAAGTGAGAGAGACTGGAGGCAGAGAGAGCAGATGGGAACTTGATCTTATGGTTGAGGATGGTCTGGACTAAGGTTGGAGATAGCAGGAGGGTAGATAAATGGGTGAATTCAGACTACTGGCAATCAATGTCATTTAAACATAAGGGATTACAGAGAGAGAACAGGCAATGAGAAATCCATGTTTTCTAGTCTGATAAAGAAAAGGAAAGGGAAAAGAAAATTAATGATTGTTAAGCACCTATCAACTGGGTACTATGCTAGGTACTTTCACAGAAATCTTGTCTCTGGGATACTAGACAGATTGGTGTTATCATTGATGGAAATGGATTTTCCAAGCAGCGGGTATAGTTAGTAGGGTTCCACTGCTTATATTTTGAATATGAGTTTTATCCTACGTGAAAGATCTACTTTTTCTTTGTATTTTTTGTTGTTGTCGTTACGGATGTAAGAAAGAAAATTGGGGTGTATAGACAGTGGGATTTAAAAAACAATATCTACTTACCTACTTACATAGTTTATTTGACTAATGAGTAAGTTTAAGAGATTTCTTTGGTAATGGGTAGTTTCAAGGTACTAGATCTGATATTATTTTATTTGCTGGACCATATAAGTGGCAATAGCAAAAAAGCCTTTGTCCTTCAAAGTCAACAGGAAAATATTTTAAAGAATGTTAAGCAAAAAAGAGTGCAAATAGCAGGCAACAACTCAACCAAACAGGTATCTAGTGTTATTACTCCAGATAAATCCAAGTAAACCCAGTTTAATATTCCAGCATCGTTTAAAAATAAAACAATAAGCCTAGTTAGGTTGTGAGGTGAGAAAACCAGAAGTTTGTCAAGATTTATGACCCACATGATAGCTTAGTTTTAGGGC
>NW_017731559.1:2987965-2990969 GCF_001890085.2 Hipposideros armiger
AACATTTTCGTCATTCCAAAAAGAAACTCCATATCCATTAGCAGGTACTTGCTATATAATAAGGTGGCCTTTTGTGTCTGGCTTCTTTCATCTAGTAAAATGTATCCAAGGTTCATCTATGTTGCAGCATGAATCAGAACTTCATTTTTTTTGTGTGTGTGGCTGAATGATATTCCATTGTATGGATATACCACATTTTGTTCATCCACTTATTAATTGGTGAACATAGGATTGTTTTCACTTTTTGGTTATTATGAACACTCCTATGAATATTAATTTAGAAGATTTTGTGTGGACATATGTTTTCAATTCTCTTGAGTACACATTAGGATTGGAATTGCTGGGTCACACAGTAACATTATGTTTAAATTTTTGAGGAACTGTCAAAATGTTTTCCAAAGTGTCTACACCATGTTACATGCCCGCCAGCAATGTATAAGAGTTCTAATTTCTCCACATCCTCACCAACAATTGCTATCTGACTTTTTTATTATAGTCATAACAGTGGGCATGAAATGACATCTCATTATGGCTTTGACTTGCATTTCCCTGATGACTAATGATGTTGAGCATCTTTCCATGTGCTTATTGGCCATTTGTATAATTTCTCTGAAGAAATGTCTATTAAAATCATTTTCCATCATTTAATTATTCTTTTATGGTTGAGTTGACAGTTCTTTATCTGTATTTGAGTCTCTTATCAGTACAGTAAAACCTTGGATTGCGAGTAACTTGGTTTGGGAGTGTTCCGCAAGACTTGCCAATATTTCTAATACATTTTAACTTGGTAAATGAATGATGTCTTGCAATACAAGTAGTTTGTTTCCAGAACAAATTATGCTCACAAACCAATGTATTACTGTACATAATTTGCAAATATTTTCTCCCATGTTTTGGGTTGTCTTTTAACTTTTTTTGATGGTGTTCTTTGAAGCATAAAAGTTTTAGAATTTGATGAGGTTCAATTTATTTTTTTGTTGTTATGTATGCCTTTGATTTCATATCTA
Source organism: Hipposideros armiger (assembly GCF_001890085.2). Classification (NCBI taxonomy): domain Eukaryota; kingdom Metazoa; phylum Chordata; class Mammalia; order Chiroptera; family Hipposideridae; genus Hipposideros; species Hipposideros armiger. The sequence continues at coordinate 2,988,973 of NW_017731559.1, forward strand.
AGAAACCATTGCCTAATACAAAGAGAAAGTTTTACTCCTGTGTTTTTATCTAAGAGTTTAATAGTGTTAGCTGTTACATTTAGGTCTTTGATACATTGTGAATTAATTTTTTATATGGTGTGAGTTAGGCATCCAACTTAATTCTTTTGCATGTATAAAGCCAGTTGTTTCAGCATCATTTCTTGGTGCCATTCAAAATGGTGAAAATTGAGCAACCATAAATGTAAGGGGTTATTTATGAATCCCCAATTCTATTCCACTGATATATATGTTTATCCTTATGCAAATACCACAATGTCTTGATTACTGTAGCTCTGTATTGTTTTGAAGTCAGAAAGTATGAATCCTCTGTGTGTTTTTATTTTTTATTTTTATTTTTTGGATTGTTTATGGCTATTCTGGGTCCCCTGTTCCACATAAATTTTAGGATCAGCTTGTCAATTTCTGCAAAAAAGATCTGGGATTTTGATAAGGATTGTTGCATCTGTAGATTGCTTTGGGGAATATTGCCATCTTCACAATATTATCTCCCAATCCATGAACATGGGATGTCTTTCCATTTATTTCAATCTTCTTTAATTTCTTTCAAAGATGTTTTGTAGTATTCTTTGTACAAATCTTGCACTTATTTTCTTAAATTTATTCCTAAGAATTTTATTCTTTTTGAGTCTATTTTGAATAAGATCACTCTTAATTTCATTTTTTGTGTTGTTCATTGCTAGTGTTTTGAAATACAATCAATTTTTGTATATATATATATATTATTTCATGTCCTTTTTATGTTAAAATATTGTGAACATCTTATAGATCTTTTAGAACNAAAAAAAAGAGTCCTCCTTATTAAATGTATAAAATTACCTGCTCTGCCCAACCAAATATTTCACATAAAGGCCAAACTTGAGTGTGTGAAGCAAGAGTTGGAGCTGAAATTCATGCAATTGGAATGTGAATTCTTCATAGGGTCTTTGGCAGAACAAACTACCAGGGAGTGCCCAAATGGGAGGTACCAGTGTCAAGGTTCCAGCCAAAGCTGGAATCCGCCTGCAGTGAGCAGAAATGCTGCTACTGAGAATTTCGTTTTGGTTTGGTTAACACTGGGGATTCTAAGTTCAGGAATTGAACCAGACACAGGCCATATGCTGAGGGAGCATCACAACTTTCCAAGGATCCCTCAGATCTAGAAACCTGAAGCAGGGAGGCCACACTGACAGGGAGTGGGGTGAGCTGTGCTGTCATCCCAGGCAGGCACATAAGCTGGGTCTGGATATCATTTTGTGGTAAGACGACTTGGGCCAGTCCCTGAACCTTGACTTTTTAACTATAAATAAAAGTGGGTGATGTTAGATTTATGTTTTCCAATGGCAAGGGGTTTGGGAGGAGGTCTAGGGGCAAGTCTCAGCTTTCAAAATGACTACTAGAAACTCTGCTTTTATTTAGAGTATGGTAACATAGGCTAATGGAAGCTCGCTTTCTTCCCTTTGGACTGGAATAATTTAAGCTCAGCGTGGTCACACTGATAATGTCATGCTATCAAAAGCTTATATTAGCAGCTATATAGATCTTTATAGATCTTTAATAGCATAGAAATATTTATTAAGAAAGATAGTTTGTGGTCATCTATCACCCCAATAGGGGATCAAATATATGGTGATGGAAAGAGAACTGACTTTGGGTGGTGAACACAGAATGTGATATATAGATGATGCATCACAGAATGGTACACCTGAAATCTATGTAACTTTGCTAACAACTGTCACCCCAATAAACTTTAATAAAACAAATTGAGATCTAAAAAATTAAAAAAATATATAGTTTGTGAAATTCTTTCAAAGTAGAAGTCATGGGAAAAGAGTAATAAAAGCATATTATAAAGTATCTACCTATCATCTATCTATCTGTCTTTATAACGATAGAATGGTTGAGTTAAGAATGATGCTCTCAAACTTAGTGTTTGCAATGAAGCGAAACAATTGGACAGCCGAATGTCACTCATTGTC
>NW_017731559.1:2996764-3004607 GCF_001890085.2 Hipposideros armiger
CTTTCAGTTTTATTTAAAAACATCTTTGCTAGTTTGAAAGGTGAAAGATAAGGCTCATTGGTATTTTGCTTGAATTTCAATTCCCAGGAAGGTATAACATTTTTTTTTCATGTTTATTAGCTTAAAACATTTATTTTCTGTGAATTGTGTTAGATTTCTTAGCCCTGAGTGTTCATCTTTTCCTAATTGTTTTGTAAAAACAGTTTATATATTAAAATCATTAATCCTGCCTTTTAATGGTTTAAATTCCCTCCGTCATTTATTTTTCCATTTTTGTTTTGTTATGGTGATTTCTGATGTACACACTTTTATTTTTATGTAGTCAACTTATCAGTCTTGATGGCTTCTCCTTTCGTGATTTGCTCTATCCTTCGAAGCTCCAGTCCTATTTCCTCTGGGGCACTTCTGCCCCTTATGGCCAACAGCTATGACACGACCTTCTATTGCTTAGAGGGCCTATGGTGGGCTCCGTTTTGGTGAGGTGTTCCTGCATTCAAGACCACGCCTCAGCCCCATGGGAGTATTCTCTGCCCTGAGAATACAGCTCAAGTATTTCACTCAACATCTCTCAGTTTATCTGTAAAATTTAGCAGATTGGGCATCTAAAGGATTTCCTCCAGCGTACCTTTCCAGGTTGGCAAACTACAACTTCCACTACTGGCTGTCTTTTAAATATGTTCGTTCTGCCACTCAATTCCCTGTGAGCTCCTTTGACCCCAGACTCAATGTGTCGCTGCATAATGATATCGTTTGCGTACAGCGTTTGAAACTTGACGTGATCTGTCTGTTGACAATTGAGACTTGTCTGGGAAATCACAATGTCATTGATATACGTTCTGTAGGCAGCGGCAGTCTCCCCTGCTGTCTCGTTCAAATTCGTTGCAAGCCTCCTTCTCCTCCTTCCCTCCTTGTCCGAGGTCTGGAGTTGGCTTTTCTGGCTGATCTGAGACGGTGAGTATCTGGAGAGGAGACATATCTGATTTTGCCTGGTCGTGGGAAGGTGGGGGCGGTCCCGGCCCCCATCTGGAGCCTCCAGGGTAGGAGCTGGGGAACGCCTTTCGCCTTCCCCGCCCGCGAAGTTTGCAGCGCGCTGAGCGATTCTAGAGACGCAGTGTGCTGGCCCGAGGTAGGGCGCTGTCAGTTCCTGATCCCCCGGCGCCCGCTCCAGTTTCAGATTCTAAAGCAGAGGAGCAGCCCCCTCGCCACGGGCTCCCGGCGCGGGGGACAGGAGCCCGGAGCCGCCGCGGCACACACCCGGGGCTGCGCTCGTGGGTCGCAGGAGGACGGTGCCGTCTGGGCCGCCGTGCGCCCCCGAGCCCCTCCGCGGGCGGCCGAGGAGGGAGGGCCGTGCGCCGCGGGATGGCCGCGGCCGCTGGGGCTCAGGGCTGGGCACCGCGGGCAGTGGAACTGCTGCTGCTGTTGCTACTGCCCGCCGGGTGCGCGGCCGCTCGGGAATCCCCAGCCGCCGCCCGGCTCAGCCTCCACCCGCCCTACTTCAACCTGGCAGAGGCGGCGAGGATTTGGGCCACCGCCACCTGCGGGGAGCCGGAGCCCAGCGGCGCGCGACCCCGGCCGGAGCTCTACTGCAAGTTAGTCGGGGGGCCCACCGCCCCGGGCAGCGGCCACGCCATCCAGGTAAGGTACCCGGAGAGAGCGAGGGGCGGCGGGGGCCCGGGGGCGGGCTCCCTCTCCATGCGGGTATGCCATCCGGTGCGAAGGGATTGACGCCGTTCCCCGCGCGCGCTGGTGACCCCAGGCTACGGGGAAGGGCTCCCCAGAACTCCCGCGCGGGCCGGCGACCCCAGAAAGTGGGCGCGGTGTCCCGGGAGCGATCCTGTGGGAGCACCGCCCTTGCCAACGCGCCGCCCAAGGCGGGGATGGGTAAAGCACGCGAGGTGAATGAAGGCTGAGGTGAGGTTTGGGCTAGCAGAGGAGAATGTCTAGGGACGCAGCGAACTACGGTCCCGTCCAGCCTTGGACGTCACCCAGGGAGCTCCTGGCCAGGCACTGACACCCTCCCAGGCTGCAACCGTGCGCCTCCTTCCAGGCCCTTCACCTCCCCTTCCTTATTCGGAGGAGAAGTTGGTGGCAGTTAGCTTCCTTGGTGTATCTTAAGGGACAATTTTTAGGTGATATCGGCAGTATCACTCCGAAGTCACCGAAAAGATGCACTTCACCCCCACTGCCTGAAGTGCCACCGTTCAGAGTCACTGGGGGCAAAGGAGAATCGAAATGGACAGGGAGCTCAGAGTCCATCAGAGATGCTCATCGCGAACACTGGTGGAAACCATAAAACCGCTGGTGCTTAATCATCAGGTGGAGGTGTGCCAGGTCCTTAAACACAATCCTCACAACAGCGCTGAGAACTGGATCAGGTGAACAGGTTAAGAAACATGCCTATGTCATAAAGTAGGGCAGCTGGGTCTGAACCCAGTCCTTGACTCCAAAATTCGCTTTACACTAAGCCATAATTGCTCCCTCTGGCTACTGGGAAGTGTTGCTGAGGAACAGGCAAGTGTTGCCGAAAGAGGGAGTAATTTTGGAGCTTGGGTTCCAAAAGCGAAAGAATGTCATTGAGAGGCTAGGTCAGTGTTTTAGAAGTTCTTTTGATTACGCATTTGCATAAATGACAAGTTGTTGACCATGCAGTGTCAGTACATGTTTATTTATTTATAAATTATATGCATATATTACTTTATTAATATATTGTGTGTACTTAAAACATGCAAAAATAGAAATTTAAAAGAAGAATAATGATGATGAAAATACTTTTAATTTTCTTTATTAAAAGCCCAAAGTTTGCTTTCTCTAAATATTTCATTTGTGATCATATATAGCTATTTATAAATATACAAATATACAAATGTAATCATGTGTGTAATTATTTTTGACAAGTTTAGTTTAGCACTTATGATACAACAATTCTAAGTTGTTTAATATTAACACTGGAATTTTGTGGTTGGCATAGATAAAAAGTTACCTCACAAAATATGTAGATTCAAATCGAAGAACTGCACTGACTACTGAGCACCAGAACCAGCTACACAATTTGCGAAGACCAGTGCAAAATGAGAATGTGGAGCCCGTCGTTCAAAAATTAGTAAGAATTTCAAGATGGTGATAGCATAACATTAAACTAAGTGAGGGGCCTTTTTGAGTGTGTGACCCTGTGTGACTGCACAGGTCTCATGCTGTCTGAGTTCATTAAATCACAATATTCGTATTTCTGCCCCATCCTTCAATTATTCTAATTTTTTTTTTTTAAGTAGAAACTTGGCCAGTAAGTGTTTGCTTTTCAATTGATATTCGGTACTTCCTGGTAGGAAGGTGTTGTGTTCAGATGTTTTAAACAATAGATTCAAAATACAGTACAAGTTTTCTTTCGGAAACTATTAAAACATGTTATAAAATTCTGCTTCCATGTTTTAAAAATGTAAACTATGAAAACTCTGAGTAACACAATTCCATATTTTTAGCAACAAAAGATGAAACATTTCCAAACATTTATTTTTTAAAATGCTCTCTCCAAAGCATACATTTTTTTTAAACAATAGTATTTACTTTTTTACACATTGTTAAAACAACACTTTTATTTTGATGGAACAGAGTAAATATCTCTATTGTTTTGTAAATATCCATCAGGTAGTATGTTGCTGGCAGCCACTTATCCTGGAAAAAGTCAGCAAATTTGGAATTTTTGTGAAAAAAAAAAGTGCAGCATCTTTGAATTAAAAAAAAAGTCTTTAAGTACTTTAGCATGAGATAACCTGTGAACCTGTGTTTCTTTCTTTTTTTTTTATCTAAAGTTTATTGGGGAGACAATTGTTAGTAAAATTACATAGGTTTCAAGTGTACAATTCTGTAATACATCATCTATATATCACATGGTGTGTTCACCACCCAGTCAGTTCTCCTTCCATCACCATCTATTTGATCCCTTTTACCCTCATCTACCCCCCCATCTGTGTTTTCAAAAGAATTTCAGCCACTCCTCATTTCAGTACAAGGCTGTAACTATCCTATTTAGGAGAATAGAATCCCCATGTTCCCTGAACTGGGCACGTGCAAGCTTCCAAGTGCCATTCATTGTCAGATGGTAGCCTGGTGGAACCCCTCCTCTTCCTTTGGACCAGTGGGTCTCAACCTTCCTAATGCCGCAACCCCTTAATACAGTTCCTCATGTTGTGGTGACCCCCAACCATCAAATTATTTTCGTTGCTACTCTATAACTGTAATTTTGCTACTGTCATGAATTGTCATGTAAATATCTTTTTGTTTTCCAATGGTCTTAGGCAACCCCTGTGAAAGGGTCGTTCGACCCCCAAAGGGGTCACGACCCACAGGTTGAGAACCACTGCTTTGGACAGACATTCAGGACTGTTGTTGACTTGTGACCAGCTGACTTGTGGACTGGGTGAAGGCCCTTAAGCAATCTGTTTATGAAATATTAGTAGAACTGAATTTCTTCATGTTTAGTTAAACTAAGCATAAACAAGTTGTAATATTCCCTTCTTACACCCCACTGGATTTCCTGGCATACCCAGCTTTGGAGAGAACTGGTCTAATAATTCGAGAGTAGACGCAAGGAGAAGGAAGGAATCAAAGCAGTTTTCAGATTTTTTCTCTTCCCCAGGTTTGCCTAGGAATGGGCCAACCCTCATTTTCATCAATTGGTATTTTTATTGAGTGTTCATAGTTTTGGAGATCCAGAAAAGTCATGTTTTCTGTTCTGATCCCAGAATAGGTCATTAAATGTGGATTCACAGTCCAAGATGGAATAGGAAGTGGCTCTCTGAGGTCACTCAGCAGGCTGTGTTCTCAGGCCAGGATGTAGGCTGCAGAAAAAGAGTGCTAGCTAGTATTAAGTCTTGTGCTTCTCTGAAAGTAAGGGGTGAACAAAAACTCTGCTGCCTAGTGCTTTCTGCTTTCACAGTTGAGTGCTTGGAAAGATGCACTGATTGCTGATGTGAGAGGTTCTCACCTAATGAGAAGTATGTTGGTGTCCAGAAGGGGAGGCCAAGTTCCAGAGGCCAGGCTGTTAGACGCTTGCAATAGCCCAGTGTTGGTGGCTTCTTGTGCAGACCTGCCTTACAGAGAAGTGAGGAGTGGTGAGTGATGGATGGGAGAAGGGAAGAAAGATTATGATTAATCAATTGGTTTTACCTGAGTGGTGATCATTTTGAATCTGCTCATGTATACCTCATGAAAAAGTTCTATTTCTTTGAACTTTCCAAAAATAAATCTTTGGAGCCAGCCAGGGTTTAGAATTTCAGATTAGAAGGGTTTTGCAAAAAATATAAAAACTGAATAAAAGTCATGTCTTCGAAAAACCTGAGTTTGTGGCCCTGTTTCTATAATAACAATGCTGATATTTGAATGGTAGCATGTTTAAAACAGGCAGGATGTTTTAAAAGTCTGCATTTTATTTGTTGTATGAAAAATGTTCACTGGGCTTCTCTGGACTTAAGATTCATTAGATAATAGTTTATATACTTGTTATTTCTCAGATACTAAGTTTTTGGTGTATAAGAGCTCTTTGATTTGGGAATACCATCTGTGTGGTTCATAGCTATACCCCCAGTGCTTAGCACAAAGCCTGGAAAACTATAAGTGCTCAGAAACTATTGAATGAAAGGGTGGCAGAATGAAGATACAGGTAAAGGCTGTAAAGAAGTTAATGTAAAAAGTAGACAAGAAAAAGATGCAAATTAATTCTAGTCTGTTGAAAAGTGATTACAACTGAAATACGTCACACTTTGTGCTTTAATTTTAAATGTTTACTTACCTATGTAATCTAAAGACATTATTATTAATATTTACTGGCATTTGATAGAGATGATGATAAAATGGAAGTGAAGGGCAGTATTTAAAATATAGCCTTGTGTTTGGTATAGCGTGGCATAAACAATATATTCACAAGGAATGAAATACACATATCTACCAAACCTATGATGTCTATTTTGTACATTGACAGTTCAACACATGGTTTATATGTTCCTTAATTACATTTTGATATGCATGGGAATGTGTATCTAACCTGAATGATATTGATAGAGAAACACATACACATGAGTTATGGCTAAGAGTGACAGTGTGTGCCACAAAACAGCCTCAAAACAGTTATGTGTAACTTGGGCTAATGGCCATAAACAGGAAACTCAACTTCACTAAGGTTTTGTTTATAGAACTATTGTGAAAGAGAATCATTTGTTAACTTCAACCAGGGCCTTTTCCTTTGTAAAATTGATGTGAAAATCTTGAGTGAGTGTAGGGAAACCCAAAACATTTACTATGTCCATTGATATATTTGTAAGAATGATTGATAAGAGTTATTTTGAGTCTCAGACAAATAACTACAATCATCAATTTAAGGATCAATGATCCTTTTCAAAAAATGATTTTTCTAATAGTTTTTCCATGTTTGTGGACATTAGCCAAAGTTTAGCAATGAAAGTTTATGTACAAAACATAAATGTTTTCCTTTGGAGAGCCCAGTTTACTTACCAGTGAAGAAACATGGTTCCACATGTATTATTATATGAGTTAGAGGTTTCTTTTTATTGCAGAGAATAGTATTCCATTGTATGGCTATGCCTTATTTTCTTTCTTTCTTTTTTTTCTTTAATTGGGGAATTCGGGGAGGGGAACAGTGTTGAGGAACTGGGGAAGGGGACCAGCAAAGTCATTGTTCTTTCAATCTTAGTTGTGGAAGGTGCCAGTCGCCATCTGGCTGCCCATCGGCAGCTCGTGGCCTCTAAGCTCAAGGTGCTGTGTTACAATCTTAGTTGTGGGTGGGTGTAGCCACCATCCCACGTGGGAGTCGAACCACAGCCTTGTTGTTAAGAGCACATGCTCTATCCACTGAGCCATCCGGGTGGCAGCTCAACTCAAGGTGCCAAGTTCAGTTTTAGTTGCAGGCAGGCGTAACCCACCATCGAAAAGGCAGTCTTGTTGTTAGGAGCACGTGCTCTCACCAGCTGAGCCATACAGACACCTACTGGCAGCTCAGCAGCAGCTCAGCTGGGGCACAGCATCACTGGCCCATGTGAGGATCGAACCAGTGGCCCTGTTGCTCAGAGCTTGCACCCTTAAGCTAACTCTTAATCATCTGAGCCACTCGGCTGGCCCTATACCTTATTTTCTTTATCCATTCACTAGTTAGTGGTCATTTGCTCTGTTTCTAGATTTTGGCTATTATAAATAATGTTGCTATGAACATTCACAAACAAATCTTGGTGTGAATATGCTTTCAGTTTTCATGGGTAGATTACCAGAAGTCAAATTGCTAGAGTATATAGTGAGTTCATTTTTAAGTTTTTGAGAAACTGCTGTTATTAAAAATGGGATATTGATGTTTCCAACTATTATTATGGAACTATATCTCCCTTCAATTCTGTCAAATTTTGCTTCCTATATACCTGGGGTGCCAAAAAAATGTATACAAATGGACACTTCTGTCAATGTTGCTCAAGCAGTAGTTCGCCATAATCAGAAGTGTCTGAATGCTGATGATAACCACTTTGGGCACCTTTTGTAATTGCAGAAGTTAAGTGTGACTTGTGTTTATCTTTTGCTATTGGTATGTATTAAGTATTACAATTTTAATACAGTTTTCCTTTTTTAAAATGTGTATACATTTTTTGGCACCCTCTTTATTTCGAAGCTGTCTTATTTCATGCAGCTATGTTTAAATTGTTATATCTTCTTGATGAGTTGGCTCTTTTATTAATGTGTAATGTCCATCTTTATCTCTTATAACAATTTTTGACTTAATGTCTATTTTGTCTGATTTAGTATAGACATCCCAGTTCTCTTTTGGTTCCTATTTCCGTGGAATACCATT
>NW_017731559.1:3009367-3010170 GCF_001890085.2 Hipposideros armiger
GTTTTAATTAGATTATCTATCTACATCTTAACTGTGAGAAGTGGGGAAAGAACTAATTCTCCATTACTTTCAAGTCGCACCATATACTCCACATATTATGTATAGGAGTGATACCAAATAAGGGGGGGGGTGCAGAATGGTGAGTAGGGAGAACAGCCTAGTCATCAGGAGGCTTGCTCCCCTGCTTAGTGCAGGGCATTAATTTAGCACACACATATAACATTCACTGATCTTTGGCATTGTTCTAAAGCACCTTACACATACTGACTTCTTAACCCTCACAACAATTTGTGATGGAGGTATTCTTAGCATGCTCATTTTAAACATGAGGAAACTGAAGCACAGAGAGGTTAAGTGATTTGTTCAAGATCACACAGCTAAGATGTGTGTGGAAAAGCCAGGGACTCCGGCTGCAGTTTCTGCTCTTACCCACTATGTTATGCTGCCTCTGCCACACCAACTACTCTTTCAGATTTCCAGCCAAACTTTGCATCACCTCTCTAATTCCATTCATCACCTGGGAGCCGTTTATTTTCATGTCTGTATCCTTATTAGATCATGCGCTTCCTAAGGGTGCGGCTACATTTTCCTGTTCATGTCTGTCTCCCCTGCGGCAGCTTGTTGTAGACACTCCATAGATGCTTTTTGAAGAAATGATCAAAGACCAACACCATTTTAGACTTTTCCTACTAGACCAACACCTTGGTGGAAGTTCTGTTCAACAAAAAATACTTGAATTTCAACAACCTGCCTTTGGAAGACAGGTGTGGCTCTGATGTGTTGAATTTCAAGGTAGAGATGTC
>NW_017731559.1:3012095-3014729 GCF_001890085.2 Hipposideros armiger
AGCTGTTGTTCAGCATCTTAGCTGTAGAGGGCAGTGTCACTGGCCCTCATACGTGGGATCTGAACCGGGGCCCTCTGGCATCCCAAGCCAGTTCTTAACCATCGCGTCACTCGGCCGGCCCTTGAGTGTTTTTAATGAGCCAGAAAAATTAGCAGGAAATGCTGAAAGACCTCATTGGGAAAATCTCTTAGTAAGATTGCCACAAACTAGTTGAGTGTTCTTTCTTTTGTTTTATTTCATTATCTTTTAGGTCAACTTAGTAGACTTCTAAATAAAAACATAGCTATTGAAATCACTCTTTCTAACAAAAATGCTAGGACCTGACAAAATCTTTGTTCCCTCTCTCTGAGCACCATCATGGCTTTAAACTAACTTTTTGCATTCCTTACATACTTGGTATTAAGTGCAGTTTTGTCTTTCTTTGATTACTTACTTGCCTTGATTCCGGGATGTTGTTTTTCTCTATTACATATAGTAACTGTCACAGTAACTTAGGAGGATTGTAGGAGAAACACATCACAGTAAAACTGCTTGATTAACTGCAATGAAGATGAGCCCAAGGGCCTTCAGAACCATTGCTGAGATGCTTGTCACCGATGGTTCTCCATATTCACTAAGAATAAAAAGAGTGATGTAATGTTGCAGCACGAAGGATTGAGATCAGCTGTGGAGAAGGACTGCCTGTGCAAAGCGTGCTGTACCACTGAAATGATTTTTAAAGAAGTGGGTAAGGAGTTCACCTCTAGGTCAGGATCCTATGTGTGATCTTTTAGGTCCGACCATAGGCAACTACAAGGCTTTGACTGGCAGGCCTCATGGAGGAAGCTACCCTCCCCACACCAGCCTTGTGCGTAGGGAGTGCATTGCAGTTTTCTGGAGAGAGTTGCAGTCAAGTGTTCAGGCCTCCCTGGACCAGCCATTCGTATATGCATGTCTGCAGTCACAGCCCAGGAGCCTCTATTCAGAAGCATCCAATGTGGGCACTTCCTAGAGGCCTCCACAGACACTTCTTATTGGAGTGACACAGCTGAGGCACTTTCCCCGACTCTGAGTCAGTACTTTTCTACCCCTGCTCCTTTCCTTCTCCTTACGCTAAGCCTCTGGGACCACAAACAGGGCAGGAGCCTTTGGTCTGGTGCTCCTCAGTAGTGGGATAATTATCCTGTCACCTGACCCCTGCCTGGCGCCATTCCTTGGGGAAAAAATAGAGCCCTGAGGAGCAGGCACCCTTCTCCTGCCTGCACTGTCCCAATAAGCGAATAAAGTCTTGACTGTCACATTCTGATTGGCTCGTTGTCCCCACTGACCGTCTCAGCACCTACCTGGAGGCTTGACAGGAGTTGGTAGGATGTCTTTTGTGGGATGATCTGTAATGTAGATTCTTATCTACGGAGGAAATAACTGCTCCCTGGAGACACATGTGTATATACATTTGTGTGTAATATTCATCTGCTCATGTATTCAAAAAATATTTATTGACATCTTTGTGCCAGGCACAGAGGATGGGATCCAATTCTGAACAAGGCAGACAACGCCCCCACCCATGTGGAGCTAACATGCTATGGGGAGACTGCAACCAATGGGTAAACATATGCAATAATTATTGATTGTTATTGTGTCTCNTATACATTTGTGTGTAATATTCATCTGCTCATGTATTCAAAAAATATTTATTGACATCTTTGTGCCAGGCACAGAGGATGGGATCCAATTCTGAACAAGGCAGACAACGCCCCCACCCATGTGGAGCTAACATGCTATGGGGAGACTGCAACCAATGGGTAAACATATGCAATAATTATTGATTGTTATTGTGTCTCAGAGAGAATAAACAGGATTTTGTGATAGTGATTAATGAAGGGAATCCTCTCTAGGTTGAGTAGATGGAGAGTCGTGTCTAAGGAGGTGTTGATGGTGCAGAAACCTGAGGGTTGAGAGAAAGCCAGCCCCGTGCGGAGGGTGAGCAAATGTGGTCTAGGCCGAAGGACCAACAGGTACAAGGGCCCTGAGGTGCGACACGCTTGGTGTGTCCTAGGAACTCAGAGGGCTATACTGCCCTGGTTGTTACGTAGTTTGAAAGTTACCCCTGCATGAGACCTCTGTGTCCTGTCCAGAATTTATAAATACTTCATTTTATTTTTTGTATGTATTTACATCCTTTCTGGTCCTGAAAAGAATTTAGGTAATTGATGAAATTGGAAAAAGGATGAACAAAAGAGTTAACGGAATTGGGACAATGGGAAAATAAAGCAGTGAAAGAGTATAATTATGTCATAAGGAGATGAAAGTAACAACTGACAGGAAATGAGAGGGAAAGGCTTGGTTTGAGGAATGAACCAGGTCAGGGTCAGACGATCTCCTTGAGGACAGTATTTGGCTCTTAGTATTTGATGGTTGAATGAATAAATGATCAGGCAGGTCTGTTTTCATAAATGTAGGCTTTGGAATAAAGCTCTAAACAGGAGGTACTTAGGGTTTGGGGCATTGAGTGGGCAGGCCTACATGTGGCCTGGCCTACCTCATAAACCTGAGTTTGTTTTAGAGCAGACCACTTACATGCTACTTGTAGGTACCAAGTGACCACTTATTGCCAATGAAATGCCAACACAACATATAGGGAACAAGAGAATAGGG
>NW_017731559.1:3017999-3024228 GCF_001890085.2 Hipposideros armiger
GTTGTCGCAATGGGACACAACTCCTTTACCATTAACAAGCTCTGGACGTTCCTGGATGATGGATTCGATCAAACTATCCAATTGCCGACAGTACACATTCGAATTGATTTTTTGATTCATAATTTTGATGATTTTTTGGTCATAGCTCAGAAAACATGACACCTTTAAAATCCCACACTGAGAGCATAACCTTCCTCTGATGAATGTCTGCTTTCTATGTCGTTTGAGTGAATCATCATGTCAAGACCAAGACCATTTGCACACTACATTGTTGTAAACAATCCACTTCTCATCACCAGTTATCAGTCGCTTCTAAAAAGGATTATTTTCAGGTGGCTCTGTGGCGCAATGGATAGCGCATTGGACTTCTAAAAAGGATTGTTTTCCTCACGTTTAATGAACATATTGCAGATGTTTATATGCATAGTCAAATGAACTTTTTTGAGTTCATACGGAACCCAAATATCGAGCTTGCTTACGTATCCCAGCTTCTTCAGGTGGTCGTGAACAGTTGAATGATGGATGTTCAACGTTTCTGCAATCTCTCATGTCATGTAATGTGGGTTTGACTCGATCAATGCCTTTATTTTGTCATCATCAACCTTGGTGGGCCTCCCTGACCGAGGAGTGTTGTTGAGATCAAAATCACCAGCATGGAATTTTGTGAACCATCGTTGGCACTGACATTCTTGTAGAGCATTGTCACTGTAAACTTTATGCAACTTTTCACAAGCTTGATGCGTGTTCTTCCCTTTATGGAAGTGAACAGTAAAATATGGCAAAAATGCACAGTTTGGTCTTCCATCTTTAACTTGTTGTAAAATCTGCAAATCTCAACCAAAGTGCTCATTTTTTTTTTCAGAATGAAGCTAGAACTGTCATCTGTCAAATGACATAGCAATAATATAGATGCCAATGACCCTATACTTCCAAAAATGAACTAGTGCCATCTGTTGCAAACATGTGTCATGACTTTTCTGACAACCCAATATTACATTTGCTGTTTCCATATGACTGCTAATATTAGCTTTGACACAATTCAGAGCATGAGTTCCATGTTCTGTTTATCTTTCAGCATCTCTGTCTGGAATAGCATCTGATATAGAGTAGACGATCAGTACAGGTTTGTTGCATGGATGGATGAATAACTGAACACAAGAACCTCCTTGTTCTCTCTCAGTCCCCCTCATCTCTGGTTTCTATCAGGCTTTGTCCTGCTTTTATTTATTTATGATTATTTTTAAAAATATTGGACCTCAGGTACAGAGTTGGGTTATAGATTTTTCATAATCTCAGTTATGACTTGCTTTCATCATTGGTCCTTGCATGGTCTGGTTTAATATACATGTGGATGGATGGATTTAAAATAATATAACAAGTACTCATAAACTTGCTATCAAAACCAAAAATAGGGCCTTGATAATAACTTATGTCTAACTATATGGTTTCCCTACCTCTTATTTCTCTGTTTCCCATAATCTGGGGTAACCATCATCTTGAATTTTTCATTACTTTTCCCTTTGCTTTCCTTTTAATATTGTTTTTATTATACATACATATATATATATATATTTTTTTTTAAGTAAGTGCTCTTTTGATTGCTCTTTACTCTATAAAAAGAATATCATGCTTTAAAAAAAACTTGTGTAACTATTACATTGTTTTGTACATCTGAAACTAATAAAAAACAAAGAAACAAACTAGTTATATTGCTAATTTAGACTCATTCATATTGTTTTATGCTGTATATATTCAATTATTCTTTATTGTTCATATATTCATTCATTGTGTGAATATACCACTGTTGCTTCATTCTCACTCCTGTGGCTGGAAAATTAGGTTATTCCCAGGATTTTGCTCTTGTGAATAGTGCTGCTATGAATATTGTTGAACATGATGCCATCAAATTTGTGCAAATTTCTTTTTGGGTTATGAGCTTGAGAGTAGGATTTCTGGGTCATAGGAAATGTGAATTTTTGACTTTAGGAGGTAATGCCAAAACAGTTTCCAAAATCTTTGTACCAATTCATACTCCTACCACATCCTTTATAATATCCTCAAACTTTAAACTTGGTCCTATTGAATGGATATAAAACAGTAGAGCACTGTAGTCTGCTGATCAATAATGATGGTGAGTGTGAACATTTCTTCAAATGTTTATTGACATGTGTTTCCTCTTCTGTAAAATGCCTATTCCTACTTTTGCCCATTTTTCTGTTGAACTGTTTATACTTCCCTTGTTGATTTGTGGGAGTGTGAGATATACTTCTGATGATAATTCTTTGTTGATTTTATGTTCTTTGTTTAGCTATTGTTTCTTGTGTAACAAACCACCCTAAAACTTAGTGTCTTCAAACAATGACAAATTATTTTTTTCTCACAATTCTGTGAGCTGACTGGGCTCAGCTGGTAGTTCTTCTGTTTTATGTGGTGTCAATTGGGGTAACTCACTTAGTTGCATTTAGCTGCTGGCTAGGATGAACTGGATGGTCCAAGAAGGCTTCACTAAAATGTTACATGTCTTGGTGCTCTGCCATATGTCTTTTCCATTTGTTACCTTGGGCTTTTTCACAGCATGGTGATTTGGGGGTAGTTGGACTTCTTACTTAGAGGCTGGCTTCTAAGAGGAAGGAATCCGAAACTACCAGTTTTCTCAAGACCTGTGCTTGAAAATCCCAGACTGACATTTCTGCTATAACAAAGCAAATAATAAAGTCTGTCTGCATTTAAGGGGAGAGAGTAGCCACCAGGGTAAATAGCCCCCACCTCTTGATGGGTGAAGTGGCAAACACATAGAGAGAAGGAATTGATGGCAGCCATCATTGTAGACTTCATCTGCCTCTTGTGTACTGTGAATATCTTTCAGCTTGTAACTTTTATTTCTATTGGGTTGTCGGAAAAGTCATGATGCATTTTTGCAACAAAAAACATAGAAAAATACGTCATGACTTTTCTGACAACCCAATACTTCTTTAAGGTATCTTTGATGAACCAATATTCTTAATTTTAATAAAGTAAAATTTATCTATCTTTATTTTTATTTTTTGTGGGGTTTTTTTTGTGTTTTTTTTTTTAGCAGAGCCATCCTGCCACCTGTTGGTAGCTTAGTGGCAGCTCAGCTCGGGCCAGGACTTGAACTGCTGTTACTCAGAGCTCAAACTCTTGAGCGAGTGCTTAACCAACTGAGCCACTCGGCCAGCCCTCTATCTTTATTTTTATAGTCAATGCTTTCTGAATCTTGCTTAAGAAACCTTTCCTTGCTCCAAGTTCTTATTTTCCACTAAGAGACTTTAAAGTTTGATTTCTAATATTTAAGTTCTTAATTTATTTGAAGTCAATAATTTGTTTGTGTTTTGAATAAGAATCTGATTTTATTATTTTCCACTGCATAGAGATTAGCCCTACTTTCCTACTGATCTCACATACTACCTTTGTTATATACTAAGGTTTCCGAAATGTATTGAGTCTGTTTTTGGCCTCTCTGTTCTGTCCCAAAGGTCTATTTGTCTCATCTCGCTCTGTCTTAATTATAATAGCTTCATAATAAGCCCTGATACATTGAAGGACAACTTTCCTCCTNTTTTTTTTTAAAGGAAACAGTTGGTCCTAGAACCCCAAAGTAGATTGTATGGTGTCATAATTAATAGCATGGGTTTTGAAATCAATAGGGCTGCCTTTGAAAGCAACCCTTCCTAAGGCTGTGACCCTGAGTGAGTTATTTAACCTCTCTGATCCTTGGCTCCATCATCTGTAAAATGAAGATCCAATACCTTTTAGTTTATAATGTTATTCTGAGGATTACATGAAGTAAACCATATGCACTGGGAACGTAGTTAATATTTAAGAAATGGTAGCTCTAATAGGTTGTTGAGAAGCCTATTTCAGTAAAAAAGTCAAAATAATAAGGCATTGACAAAAGGGCCAGATGTGATGGGTGCTCAAAAATGGATACACATTTTAAGAAAGGAAAAAAATGATTAAAATTGTAATACTCAATATACACTGATAACAAAAGATGAGCAAGTCATGTGTATACATATTTTTGGCATCACCGGTATTCCCCATGCTCCTCAGACCGCCTCTGTACGTGAAATAATTTCTAGGAGAGTAGAAGACGGAATACAGTGAAACAAATATAGAAAGAACACAGTTCTCAGTTGTTTGTGGGTGGAGAAGGCTAAAAGCATCTTCCTTTACCTGCCTGACTCACAGGCAGATGGTGCCCAGTGGGAGAACACGTTTCTCTTTAGTGCCCTTCTCCCTGTTTGTAAAAGGGTCTGATGATTGTACTCACCTTATAGATTTTTCATAAAAATTAAGAGTGCAAGGTGCCGTGTCTGCACATGGATGTTTCCTTTTGTCATCACTACTATCAATGCAACTACTCTGTGACTGCTGCTGCAAGAACCTTCACTAATGGCTCACTTTGCACATGCCTGTCACTGTGGCCTCTGTGGCCCAGACTGCAGAGAGCAGAAGAATCACCCGAGGTGCTTTCTAAAAATTCTGATTCCTGGCTCCCACTGGAGATGCTGATTCTGCAGGTCCAGGGCGGGCCCCGAAATCTCCACCTTAAACAAACACTCCAGTGGTTCCAGTGGCGGTGTGATCACTGTATGGATGGTATCTCATTGTAGCCTCACAACCACTACATAAAATTGGTGGTGTTAGCCCATTTTAACAGAAAAAAACAGAGCTCATGGGAGGCTAAAATCCAGCTAACATTTTGAAGCTGTAACTTGTAGAGGCAGGATTTGAACCTCCAACATTCTAATCCAAAATGCATCACTATGAAATGAATTCAAAGAAGAAAAAAATCTCCGGAATTTGGCCTGAATGGACATAATTTTTAAGTAACATGTATAAACTTTGCAGACTTTTTTTTATCTGCCTTTAAAAATATATTTGTAAGTAACCTTGAGCCCCTTGTTTTATAGATGTCTCAAGTCCCTACCTCCAGGAACCCAGCACACTCAAGGCAGGGTGAAACCTGTGTGGAGGCCACAGAGCTGGGCACTCTCCTGTGCTGCATATTCGCCCTTCACCCCACTATGTGCAAACATGTAGATCTTCAGGAAATTTATAGAATGCTTGTCTTAATCATCACTAACCACGCCAATGTGCTTTTGTGCCTCTGAGAAGGGAGACTACTTTGAGCAATCCCAAGTTTGGGTGGGCACACTCCAAAACATTCTCCAAATCAGGGCTCCAGCTGACTTGGATTCTGGCACTTGAGACGATGCCTTCAAGGCACATAACTGTAGGAACCTTCGTGAGTGATGACTAGGAGTGGGGTTCTTGGCAGCACGAATGTGGTGATGTATAATGGGGCTGTTGATGGATGAGTGTGGTTAAATGCTCATCTTGCCAGGGTTTTTGTGTCTGCCATAGGAGCATGCGTCTCAGCTTCTGTCAGACAGGTGCTGAGTCTCTTTCCACACATCTGGTCATTGGCAGGTATTTGGAAAAATCACATAATGCTTGCTGTAGTGCAGCCTCACACTTCATCCAAATCTAAGACAGGGCTCGTTGATGTAGCTCGCAGAGGACCCAAGCCAGGATGGAAAGCATTCTGGGCTGTGAGTAATGTTACCAGACCCACACACAAGTCCTGGTTCCTGCACGTACTGGCCGTGTGGTTGGAGGCACTTCACCTCTTTAAGTCTCCATTTCTTTGTCTTTAAGTTTTGAATACTTTAATATAAACCTCAGTGTTGCAAAGATTAAGTAAAGCATGGTGTGTCACTTCTGGGCTCCCATACTCTCCTGCTATCTTGATCACAACACCTTTTTGCTATTATGTGGTGTTTGCATTACTTCTCTTCCACTTAGGGGCAGGGTTCAACTCTTAGTGGTTTTTTTTGTTTGTTTGTGCCCCAGAATCTAACACAGTGCTCTACACATTGTAGGCAATTTGAAAATGTTGAATAAATGAATGAATGTTCAAACAATAAAAGAGGAGTTATGTCAGGGAGCAGTGCTATTATCAACCTCTAGTTTTTTAGAACAAGGCAGTGTTTATATTGTGAATTCAGTTGCAAAGTATTATACATGAGAAGCTTTTAGTTAAGGTGAATCATCAGAAATGTTAGCAACCAAGAGAGACTACTTTTTCCCATCCTTCTGAAAAAGTGTAAGTCACTCTGTGGGGTTCTGGGCTTCCATACTGGCTTATCTTCTGGGGCCCTCCAACCTTGAACTTAATTCTGTTTAGTTCTTTATTTGAAAA
>NW_017733438.1:0-7141 GCF_001890085.2 Hipposideros armiger
CTGGGAGAAATGTTGAAAACTATGGTTGAGAGGCTATGTGTGATGCTTTCTGGAATAATCTGAGAAGATAATTAAGCAAATATGTGATAATTTTAATGTTTCAGCAGATTAACAGAGTTTAACTAAGATTAAAAGGAGAGAAGATAAGCAGGAGTTTTATACACCCCAATAAAAAATAAAAAATAAAAAAACCACAAAAAAAAAAGAAGAGGAAAATGGCTTGCTTGATTAATTGATTATCGGGAACTGTGCAGAAAAAAGCAAAAAAAAAACAACCCTCAGTAAGTCAGAGTTACAAGTGTGTTTGCGAGTTCCTCAACCTTGGGTGACTTTACTTGGGTGAGTATTGCTTAGATTAGTTCTACAATGAGGGAACATAAGGAATCCAAGACAACTTCTAACTTTAAGATGATATGATTTTTCAACATTTATCAGCTTATTGATTTTTCATATAAAAGACAACAAAATGTTTTGTTGTCTTTCAATAAAGACAACAAAATGTTTCTTAATAAAGATACCTACTTTAACAGCATATAAGACAAAGTGGATAAAAAATTTGCAAAGGAATTAGTAAGCAGTATATAACAACACACACATACATATATACATATGCATATATACTATATATACATGTTACAAATATATGCATATTATTATAACTATTTATGAGTATAACAGAAAAAAATTCTTGAAATATCTCAAATGTAACAACAAAAATATTGAACCATCTCTAGCCTAGAGGGCCTGTGAGATCAAAAGAGATTTTGAGTTTTACCATCTGCTGGATCATTCAAGCATTTCACAACTTTCTGCCAGTAGCAAATCTATGCCATTTTGTTTCTTCCAAGAATTTAAAAAATAGATGTGAAAGCTGTTGGAAATATTTGTTGGAAGTTTTATTCATCTCCAAGAGATTTTAATGAAGGCAATATTGCTCTTTAAAGAAATTTTAATGGCTTAAATTTTAAGGCTTTTGAAAGACAGAACTTTATTTTTTTGGAAGATTCATACAATTGAAACTTGAATAAACTTCATGATCAAAATAACCACAAGACAAAGATTTTACATAATAATTTTACTTGTACTATCTGACCTAAATATTAAAGCTTTAAACAAAATAACCACTGATGAAGTGCTCTGTCACTACAAATGAGCCTCTTGTCAGGGTGATATTTTCATTCCTCAAACTTGTCCTTGTGCCTTCCTGATATCCTCCATGCTTTTCTACAGAAATTGGCAGCAGGAGGCCAAATTCCAATACAGAACAGTATGGACAGGGCTAAGGTTGGAAAAAAGAGTCTGCCATTCCATTCTGGGCTCTGACAGTACTACCTCTCCCTTGAACCTGTATTTTCTCCTGAGTGAAGGAGAAATAATCATGTCAAAGGGCTATAATGAGGATCATGTTAGATATCGTGCAGAAATTTCTTAGTCTAATGCCTAACATATAACAAGCACTCAGAAAAACGGTGTTGATTTTGCCATTGATCACTTGAGTTTGGATTTTAATGTGCTTATTTTTTTATTGGGTACTACACATGTATTTATCCATTCACACAATGTTCACTAAGTGCTCATCATGCTTGCTAAATGCATGGTTAAAAGCACACTGTGGAAGGTGACTATCACCTATAAAAATAAACATGTTAGGTGAGGGATGAGATAATATTCATTAAATGAGAATAAAAGCGTGCTTATTATTAAGTGCACTAGGTAAGTGATAAAGTAATACAAATTGATTACATAAAGTTGAAAATGGGAGGTGGGTGATTTTATTTGCCAGCCATAAGGCTATAGTGTGTGGGACATAAGACGATTCTTCTGTAACTTGACACGCTGTTCCATGTGGGAAGTATGCTCAACAGATTTTTATTATTATTCTTTGGTTCCTTTAATGAAAGAAAAATACAGTAACACCTTGGATTGCGAGTAACGTGGCTTGGGAGTGTTCTGCAAGATGAGCACACATTTCTAATACATTTTAGCATGGTAAACAAGCAATGTCTTGCAATACAAGTAGTTTGTTTCCGTAACGAATTATACTCGCAAACCAAGATATGACTGTGTGTGGCAATTATGAAATGGGGCAAAGATGAGAAGGAGTAGAATGTTCAAAAGATAATCTAACAGATGTGCAATAGATTGAGAAATATGGCCATGAAAATAATAAAATCATTGGACTTATGTAATCTATGATGTTGATAAAAAATTGAAAAAGCAATGGCATTAATCAATGAGTCACTAAGCCAGGTATTTCGCAGCTAGTTTGGTGCTTCAGCCACAGAAATAAATAAGACATAATGTGAATCTACATAAAAAATCACAGACTTTCTTTCTAGTCAGAGAAAAAGCATATAAACCAGGAACTGCAAACACTGATGCCTAAAGGTAACAAAATATGTCAAGCGTTTCAGGTTTATAAAATAAAAGCAAAATATTGTTAGTTTCATTAAAATTATCTCCCTCATTTATCTTTAAATATGAAAACTTTTTTGTCCTATATTATGGTCAATGGTTTTTAAAAATTGAAACGTGTGTAGCAGAAGTTCCTCAATAATAATAATAATAATAATAATAATAATAATAATAATAATAATAATAAAATATTGCCAGTGAAAAATGGCCATGGATATTTGGTTTCACTGTCAGAGAAATTAAAAGGAGTGATGGAGATGTTGGTAAAGTAGATATAGTACACTCTGTTTAAAGCAGGTCACTTCTACTCAGACATTATCACCATATACAACTGTAAGCTCAGCATTACAAAATTATCTCATATTTTTTAAAAGTGGAAATAAATATAGAATATTTCAGTGTATGCTAAAGGCTTTAATGGCTGGTTTAGTTTAAACACAAACACTGAGAAAATGAAAAAAAAATCCTAAAACTATATCTATGAGTGCAATTAACTTTCAGTATTTCAGCACTTGGTCCTGATTTAAAGGAATTATAATACAAAAGAGAAGTGTGAAGGAGAGCTGTGTGGAAACTACAGGAAGTTTGAAAGACTAGAAAGAATACTTGATCAATTCTCCTTAAATTTTCTGCACATAATTAAGTCAGTAATAATAAAAAAATATCCTAGATAGATGAGAAACTTTTAAATGAGTATATTTATATAAGCTCCTTCTTGGGGAGGCATTAAATTTCATCTGTTTGGGATTATTTGAATGCAGTCTGTCCAAATCTGTCCTGATGGATAAGCCTATTTTTCAGAGCATGTCCATGAATTCCCAGTATTGGACTCTCCCAATGTTACCTGTTGAAATGCATTCTTGGACACCATTCCAGATTTACAGGATTGCATATTTTTGGTTGGACACAGATATCTGGATTTTAAAATAGTGATTTTAATTAGTTTTAATACAAAGCAAATGTTTGGAATTATACTACCAGACATATACCTTCATAAACACTAATCCATTGACTGGCCATCAAGGACACTTGTTTAATTAGAGATTTTGAGCTCCATGTAGACTTACTGAAACCTCCAGAGACTGGGTCCCAAGATATGTATATTTATAACAAGTTTAACTAGCTGACCTTAATATGTGTTCAGATGCATGAAGTCTACATTTTATTGCATTAAAGTCATCAGTCTTATATTTTAATGTTTCTCAGATACCCATTTTTACTAATAAAATTGGTAATTTGAAAGTATATCATTTCTTTGAAACATGGCATTTATAGATATATACAGTTTGTTTAAATTCAGCATAAAAAAGGAAATCTAGTTCATAAGCAATGCATAATTATTGCAAAGAAAATTCTATTGTGTCTTTAAAAACATGAATATTTGATATAAGTTATGAATGGCAAAGAGTATCACAAAGATTATATATGGTGGCATGGTAGCCACAGAGAAATTTATGGATGAAAATTTAGTTCCTTAAGATAATATATTTAGCAATTTCTTAATTACCTAACTGATATGTGGATTTTTCTTTGAGCAAGAATATATTTGTGTTTTAGAAACAATCTTATTCAGCAATAAATCATACTAATATAAGACAAAGAGAATCTACTCTTTACTATATATGTGGAAAATTACTACATCACAGGTCTATATAGCTAAAACTTCGTGACCTGGTACTTAGACTTCATCCAGTTGAGAAAATGAGAGATTCTAAACCTATGTCGGTGCTAAGTATTGCAGAATACAATATAGCTTGTCATTACTATTCATAACAAAGAAAATGTAAGAGAAAAAGGAGAAGAATAAGAGTAGGCAGAGAAAGAAGAGGATGAGAAGCTAGAAGGGTTATAGATGATCCAAACAAGCATCTGAAATGAACGCTAAATTTTAGTTTTCAGGAGGTATTGAAAGATGAAGAAGTACATCTACTTTAGCTATTTCCAGGTTAAATGTGTTCTAAACCCCTTCCACTTTAGCATGATAGAAAAAGTTACATTTTGATATCTAGTTTTGCTACAGGCAAACCATGTCTATTAAAATATGCATAAGTCTTTGAGATTTAAATGTATTTATCAAAACACCAGCATAAGTATCTGTTTGGCTGGAGCAATGAACATACACATTCTTCCTAAAGTTATAATTAGGATATAACAACAGCCCTATTGGGTTCTGCTCTTTCCTCATTTGGTACATTTCCCACAGGCAGATATTCATGGATGGCTAGCTTCATGCTAGGACATAATGTCATGAGGCAGAACCAGGGAAATATATCAGGTAAACTTCTTCTTAATAGCAATGAAACAATTACTGTGAAGTTCTGTTTCATCAACAAGATTGTTGTGAGCACAAAATTAGAAATTGCAAGTAGAGTGATTATCGTAATCTGTCACAGAGTAAGGATTCAACTCATGTATCACTATGATGTGATTATCATTAGTATAATTTCATTAGCTATTCCTGTATGTAAATAAGCATATATATTCTAATAACATATATTTTCCACTTGAGCATGTGTATGTGTGTATGTACACAGATGTAGGCTAGGTGAAATCATGCATTGTTACATGTTATCTATTTCTATAATTAGAATAAGTGATTATACCGAAATATCATTATAGCAGTATGTGCCTTAACACAATGAAGAAAAGACTTAGATCTTTGGTGTCAAAATAACATCATTATAAACCAGTTGTACATGAATATACACAGAGGTGGCTTGATATGGACATATGAGTAGCATGTCATTTTATACCTATCTGTAGATAAAAGGGTACTCCAGGAAGATATCAAAGTATCAAATCAATATTTTCCTTTAGGGAAATTATATTATGGAATTTTTAAAGTTGATTTTTAGTCCATGCTGTTATTACTGCTATTTTTAATGAAATCTTTTCTTTTGCATAGTGAAAAGAAAGCCAAGCACTGATCTTCAATATTAATCGTTAAATGATTGGAAAAAATTAACATTTCATCTTATAGGTTTAATTCAATTTAAAAAATAAAATGCTTAAGTAAGAACAATTAAAAATGAAGTCTACTCCTGGAGAAACTAGCGAGTATACTAAGATGTACCCTGCCTTTTCCAAATTTAGAGCTTTAAAGATTTAAAATAAGAGGTCTTCAACTCTCTTGCATGGCAGACTGCTAAATAACATCTTTTAATAAGGACCAAAAATTTTTAAATAATTTAAAGGAAATAAGGTTGATAATTCACTGACTGGGGTAAGAGAAGAAATAAAAGAGGAACAGAAATGGTTTATAGAGGCATTGAGATAAGTCTTGAAAATTAAGGAATTGAATACAGTTATCACACATAATGAAATTGATGAGAAACACATAGTTTTCCCCTAAGTTTCTCTTTCTTGTGTACTCTTGTAACAGATTTGTCATGTTTAAGTAAGTACTGGGAGTAGAGAATGGTGGAGGGCAGACATGATGGACAGCAGGATTGGCCCCCACCAAAGACACCCTAAACAAATATAGGATCTAAGTAAGTAAGATACACTTACTTTGCAAAAGTGCCTCCAAAGTAATTATCTAGCTGTCCCCATTACTACTGTACTCCATTTCTAAGTAGATTACCATCTTTAATTTTCTAGACTGCCTCACTTACGGCTTTCCTTCATGGAAATTCTAGTGCCATTGCACTAGAATTATAGTGCTCATCAAGATTACAATATTCTTCTATTTCATATTTGTACTTTTCTACAATTTAAACTTGTATCTTAAAACTGTGGCTGGATTTCTGAGAGTAAGTTTGCTGATCATTTCATCTCAAACAGGGAGAGGCAAACTGTAGCCCAGTGCATGAATTCTGTATGGTCCATAGGACAATCTCTTTTACATTTTTAAATAGTTGGGGGGGAGAAAATCAAAGAATGAATAATATTCTTAAAATGTTAAAATTATCTAAAATTCAAATTTCAATGTACATAGGCTTGTCCACATCTTTACATATTGCTGATGGTTTTCATGCTACCATAGCAGGGTGGAGTAGTTGTAATAGAAATATTACCCATATGATGCTTGTATTATTCCTCAGTATGGAAAACCTGTTCATAAAACACTCAACCATGCTTTCCTAAAAATGCAATAAAATAAATGATCTAGTACTAATTTTTTGAACACATACGAATAAAAATATATAACCGCTAAAAATTCAATGGAGAGAAAATGTATTCCTTCTTTGGAGGACACTGAAATAGCAATTTAAGTATAGCCTCTTCTGTAAGGCTTCTGTGCAGGTAGAGAAAATTATTATTAATTTTAAATGATACAGCTGTAGTTCATTTTGAATAATACCTGTGGCCATCTATCTCATTCACTCATAAAGCCAAATTTGGTTGTAATCATTTGCATAACAAAACAACATTCATCTTAAAATGAGTTAATGCTAGGATTCTTTTATTTCAAGTGAATGAACATCTATTGATTAGTGACTTTTCCAACCCCATGCTGGAAGCAATAATTGCTATTATTTAATAAAATATGTCCCCCAGTGCATATTAAATGGCTCAATTTATTAAATATGCTGATCTCTGTATAGCTCTCCAAAATTATTTTGTAAGAAAAGTTTACTTTGAGTGAGAATATCAAGATGATATATGCAAACAGTAAGTTTAATAAGACTTCACAAAGTTTGAGGTTTGTAGAGGCCCGCTGTTCTGGATTCTCTCATCTACCTAAAGTCTCATATCTTAAAAAAAAAATTCCCACCTACCTAAT
>NW_017733438.1:8144-9102 GCF_001890085.2 Hipposideros armiger
ATTTATTAAAAATGGACCAAAGGTCTAAATGTAAGACCTGAAACAACAAATTTCATAGAAGAAAGCATAGGTACTAAATTTATGGATCTTTGGTTTAGAGAGGATTTTATGAATTTGACCTTAAAGTCAAGGGGAGTAAAATAAAAACTAAATGAATGAGACTGTATTAAACTAAAAAGCTTCTGCATGGGGTCAAATATATGGTGATGAAAGGAGAACTGACTTTGGGTCGTGAACACACGGGGCAATATATACATGATGTATTATAGAATTGTACAATTGAAACCTATATAACTTTACTAACGAATATCATCCCAATAAATTTAATAGAAATTAAAAAAATAAAAAGCGGTAGATTACTGATTAAATTTGCAAGGAGGTTTTTTGGGGTTAGAGCCATTATTGTCTGTTCCTACTAGAGATAAAGTGTGTGTGCCCGCGCATTCATATGTGTGTGTGTATGTGTGTGTGTGTGTGTGTGTGTGTGTGTGTGTGTGTGTGTTGAGAGGGTGTAGACAATTAGGTATCAGATGTCCCTGGATTTTCCTATTTCTGAAGAGAGGAACTATAGCTCCAGGGAAGCTGAGTGTTAGAGAGAATATATTGATGTCCTTGACTTTGAAAAATACAATAATCAGTGATAATAAGACTTCAATCTTAGTTTTCTACATGTCTTGACTAATGGGACATTCTGTCTGGTTTGTTGTCATTTATCCTAACGTTTAAAACCTATTCTGCAAATCTGCTTTTAATGCTTTTTTTCCCATTGTTTCAAATCCAACGGTCAAGTTTCAGTGTAATCTGTATATCTTTTTTGTTTCTTTATGCATTGCAAATCCATGAGTGAATTCAGTGGCTGTTTGCTCTGTATTGTCTTGCATGTCTCTTCCTTTCCATTCCTATTTCCATCAGTGTCTCCTATAACCTCCTCTTTTCTCATGGTTTCTTTCAAAGTAGC
>NW_017733438.1:12247-13732 GCF_001890085.2 Hipposideros armiger
GTTTGTCCCACTTGGTACAAATTCATAATGAATAAGCCCTCTGATATTAAAAAAATGGTTAGGAACATCATTGCAACAAGTATGCAGACTTAATTGTCACACCTCATATATCTAATATGTAGAATCAATACAGCTGATACATAGAATGAATATAAACATATGAAATATGATGAAGAAAGGAAATCCAGGTTATATCTCAAAATTTTTCTTGATCAATTAGGTGGAAGGTGAACAGATAAGGGAGTGTAGAGGGAATAATGATTTTTTTAGTTTTTGAAATTACAATGACTATCTATAGGATGAACAATTTCAAATGATCAAAAACAGGCTGAAATAATTTTACATTCAAAAAGATAAAGCCACTTGAATCATAAAGTCTTTCAATGTATTGCCTATCAATTTTTATTGTATTCCTTCAATTTTCATTGCACTTTTTCAATTTTTTTATCATATTCCATAATTTATTTTGACTTGAAGGAGTTGAAAATATCAATAGAGTAGATAAATACTATCATATTACCTGTTCTAAGACAACAACTAAAAGTATAGTGCAGCACATTACTTTATCAGTTATTTACATATATGTTCAATCGAAGAAAAATTATATAATTAATCGTTACTCGAACAACATTCAACACAGCTGAATTGTAACATTTTAAAATAATTACAAAAGTTGCACACTTGATGGTATTGTGGATATTCAAGCTATAAGGAGCCTAAAATTACATCTATTTTTGCTTGTGATTTGCTAGTGGCTGTCATACAATTATTAGTTTTTTCCCCAATCTATGACAATGTAGTATGAGCTATGGACAATGGAAAATTACTATTTTTGATCCCAATAATCAAGGTCTGGCCAGATCAACCCTTCAATGCAGCACTTAATTAAAATAGACATATTTAAGTGATAAAGAGAAAATAGTAAGTAGAAATTCCTTTTGAAGTCACATATATTTCATTCTTGCATATGTATAAATTTATTTGACATGAATTCTTCCATTATTCATTTCTTCACTTCTCCCATTATTCATTTCTCATCTCTACCCCAAAGAAGAAGGTAAAAAATAAAATAATAATTTCATTTTTCTCACTTATACTCTAATTTGATGTGTAACACAGTCTTAGATAATAGAGTATAATATCCTCATTGTTAATTTTGTTTAATATTAGTGGGATAAAATGTCAATGTATTCATTTCTTTAGTTAGAAATAAATAATTCTGTATTTTGGTCTCTTAAAATCAAGGTTCTATTCTATAGAACACTAAATTGCATAAGTTGACCCTCATTAGTTAAAATGTGAACCACATTAAAAATCCATCTTCTTAATCAGGATGAAGCTGAGATATTTTGGTTTTTAAACCATTAAAATTTTCATAAATGATTATCTGTAAGAGCCTTTATTGCTGGTATAATTGATTCATAGCTACACATTGGGTCTCATTAACTACCTGCTCTAATATTTGTTGTCACAAACATGGGAAAA
>NW_017733438.1:17533-18834 GCF_001890085.2 Hipposideros armiger
CCATGGATCTGAAATTTATAACTGTCATGAACGATGTTGACAAATCATGAAGCTATGGTAAACAAATATATTTTGAAGAAGCCACACGTGGTAAAAAAATACAGTATGCTGTAAGATTTTAGTTTATATGTCTGAAATGTAAAAACAGGAAGAAGGGGGAGAAAGGAAAACTTATAAAAGAACATAAGTAAGAGTGGCAGGTCACAGCCTAGTATTACTATTCAACTTTTTAGAGTCAAATAGTTGGAATAACTGCAAGATACAAAGAAGCCCATTTATAGAATGCAATATTTTAAAGCCTTTAGTTATATTACTTAACAATATAAACCAAAGTCCCCTGAAACAATAGTTCTATTGTTTTCTAATAGTACTAGGAGACAGGCCCAAGTTTTTGGTTGTTTCACTCAAAATAATATAAAGTAAAACCATGGCTGTATCAAGACATACTGATGAAAAAATATAAGTAAAGAGGATTTCAGTGAGCTGTTATTCTTCCAAGTATAGAAAAACCTTTCAAAATTTTATGTCATAGCACATGTTATTTCCTTTGAGCTATATTTTTTCTTCCTTCTATCCCATACTTCTGCCTCTGCCTATCCTATTCCCTTTAAAAAATCAATTTAAAACCATTCATTTTAAAAAAATAGTGGCACTAACTCCAGGATGATTTAGTTACATATTTTGTGTTCCCATAATATTCTGTGAATTCTACTTTGACAGCTTTATGAATTTTCTTGTCTGTGTCTCTAACTATGCTGCAAAATCTTTAAGGGATATGTTAGTTTTCTATGGCTGTCATAACAAATTACCACAGGCTATGTGGCTTAAAACAACACAAATTTATTATCTTATTGTCCTGTAAGACACAAGTTCCATTGGCCTAAAATCAAGGTGTGGACTGGGATGCATTCTTTTCCTAAGGTCTAAGGAAAAATCGATTTTCTTGTCTTTTCTAGCTTCTAGAATCTACCCACTTTCCTTGGCTCATGGTCTTTTCTTCATGTTTAAAGTCAGTAGCAGCCAAATGAGTTCATCTCACAGCACATCACTCTTCTTTCACAGTCACATTTCTTTCTGAATCTGAATTAATCTACTTTAGATTTACACTTTTAAGGACCTTAGTGATTACATTGGGACATCTGGGTAACTCAGGGTAATCTATTTATTTTATTTTATTTTACTTTAATTATTTTTTTAAATTAAAGTTTATTGGGGTGACTATGTAACTTTGCTAACAATCTAGTTATTTTAAAGTTAGCTGATTAGCTACCTTAATTTTATCTGAAATCTTAACTGTCCTT
>NW_017733438.1:19229-20970 GCF_001890085.2 Hipposideros armiger
ATACCCACGTCTACTTGACTAATCAGTTCATTACAAAAGTCTCTTATTAAAAAAAAGTTTAAATTAATCTATACATGCAAAAATGAGGAAACAGTGTCTCAGATAAGGGAAGTAATTTTCTTAAGGTCTTTCAACCTCTTGGAGGAGTAGCTGAAGCTTATGTCCCCTCAAATATTAGCTCTATCATTTCTGGGATATCCCTTTGATAAAATAATCTTAGATAACTGGTCTCACTTATTGATCCTGTGCTCTGAAAGTCACATGAAGGTCCTCCAATGCCATATTTATTGAGCACCTCAGTCCTACGATTGTCAGGAAGGACAATGCATCACTGATGTTCATGTCAAGACTCTGTCTGTCAGTGCTCCCACACTTAGGAACTTCTCAAGAATCAAAGCAATACAGTACTTTATTTACTAAAATGATTAAAATGCTGAAGTCATTAAATGCTCTTCATGGAAATAGGGAGACTACTCCATTCCTCCACTCTGTCAAATTTTGTAACTTGCACCACATAAAAGAGCACTTAAATTTTGATGGTGAACACACAATGTGATTATATAGATGATGTGTTACAGAATNATATTTTCCACTGAATGTCTTAGTTTTTAGGTATATTATTTTGTGAGATGCAAAGGATATGACTTTCGAGATAGGTCTTGAACTATTTTCCCCAGAAAATTCTAATTCCTTTCAGGAGTTGCTTTAATCGTTTAGTAAAGAGATATGAGTAATTTGGAAGTTTGGTGAATTTGTTTTATAAACAGTATGGACCAGTAATGACAAAGAATAAAGAAGGTTGTTGGTTATTCCATTATTTTTCTAGCTCAGACAGAGAAGGGAAGTGGTATATTGGGTAAGGCATGTCTGAATCCAAGGAGGAGACTGGACAGTGCATAGAGCAACTCAGGCAAGAACTCCTTGACCCAAGAAGAAAAGACGTATATATGAAGGACAGATGTGAGAGGCAAAACAATGAAGTGAAACAGCATATAGTCTCATTCCCCACACGAATGCTGACCCATTGAGGGGAAATGGAAATTTTGTTGATCTTCACGTTTTCCGGAAGTAAGAAGTATCTGTAAATCTGTTATGTCTTTAACCTAAGGCAAGTGAATACATTTGCTGTTTAGAGATCTCTTGATAGTAATCACGTAGATCCGAAAAGCTGGATCTAAATTATAAAAAGAGTTTAGGCACATAGAGATATTTTATGAAAACTTACAAATAGGTCATCCACGATTCCGTGCATCCCCTAATACTCCAACACGCCCACACACCAGCCATGCATCCTCTCTCTGGCTCCGAGTGCCTTCCCGCACCTTCACAACTTCCTTCCAATGGATTATGTCCACAGGCAAATGACTAAGTTTAATTCACGAGGGTGCTTCACTCTCACATACTTGTCCCATGAGCAACCTTTATTCTTATCAAAACAAAAACATTGCATTTTAAGAGAATGAGATTTTTATAAGGGAAATTTGAGTTCTTGACACTATTTCATATACTTAGGAGTGTTATTTATATGATCTGTCAATACAGAAAATAATAAAAAATGATCAGCATGTTAAAAACGTTTCTTCAGTATGTTAATAGCAGTTCCATTTTGTTATAGCTATGGAAAATAAAGAATATTGTACTTATTTTAATTCTTGAAGATGATGTAAGTCCCTGGACTTACTGTATTTCATCCAAAAATATACACTTTCATTTTGAATATGAAGAATTATTTATTTGTTAA
>NW_017733438.1:25967-27091 GCF_001890085.2 Hipposideros armiger
TAGATGTTAATAGCTAGTGTGTCTATGGATAGGTTCTATCTAGATGTTTTCCTTTGATGATGTTGGTCAGCCTCTTCTGAGAGTTAGACCAAATATATTGACATCAAACCTTAAATCCTATCTTTTTGTCTTGTCTATATCTAACACTCCAGCAAACCCTGTTGTCTATAATTTCAAAATACATTCACAGTCAATCATTTTACCAACACTGTCATGAAAACCTAGTCTAAGTTCTCTTTATTTTCTGCCTGGAATACTGTTAATGAATTTCTCACTGGTCACCCTAATCTTGACTGCTGATCCTCAACACAAAGGCCAAAACACTGTTGTTAAGATTTGATTGCAATCATTTTACTCCTCTACTTGAAACACTAATAGCTTTCCAAATTACTTTAAAAAAAAAAGACAATGTCCTTACAGTTGCCTACAAGACCTTACAAAATCAACTTTTCTCATTACCTCTTTGATCTTATCTCTTTCCCATCTGCCTCTCAGTCACTCAACATTTCAACATTTGCTCATGGCTATGTACTTCAGATACACTGGGCATGTCCCCTTCTCAAGGCCCTTTCATTCACTGACTGTCCCCTAGATCTTCAAAGCTCGTCCCCAAGAATCTACATGACTTTCTCCCTCATGCTCTTCAAAAATGTGCTCAAAGGACACTTTCTTACCTAGTAAGTCTTACCCACACTCTGCTTTATAATTATATTCCCCTAAGTATTTCTTCTCCTTTTACCAGCTTTATTTTTGGATATGACCTCCCTCACATACTAACATACTACATGATTTTTTCATTGATTTGGATTATTTTCTGTCTTCTCTCAATATAAAGAGAACTCCATGAAGATGAGGGTTATTGTCTGTTTTGTTGTTTGCTATATCTGCAACACCTAGAACAGGGCTTGGCACCTAGTAGCCACATAAAAATATTTGCATAAAACTATGTAAGCTTATGTAACTGAAATGTTATCATTTTTGCACACACCTTTCATATGCTAAGGTTTTCAGTTAAGATTTTCCTAACTGAACTTTTCACCAACAATTCAAGGCTCTTGCATCATGACAATGCACCAGCTCACACAACACTGTCTGTGAGGGAGTTTTAATCCAGTAAACAAATA
>NW_017733438.1:28651-30099 GCF_001890085.2 Hipposideros armiger
GTATAATTAACAAAAGATTTCATATATTTAAGGTTTACAGCATGATGGCTCAAGAATTATACATGGTGAAATGATAACCACAATCAAACTTATTAACAAATCCATCACCTTTTTTGTGGGGGGGGGGCAGTGAGAACACTTTAGCTCTTAGCAAATTTTAACTCTACAATACAGTGTTATGAACTATATTAACCATTTGTACATTAGATCCCCAGAAATTATTCATCTTATAACTGAAAGTTTATAGCATATAATGGTTAATGTCGACATAAGAAATGCCCAGGCCTGTAGAGACTTTTAATGAGTTTATTTGAGCCAAACTGATGACAATTGCAGGGAAGCAAAGTCTCAAGGGATTGAGAAAATGCTCCAGAAAATGACCATTTTGCAACTAATTTTATACATTAGAGTAAAAAGGGGAGGGTTACATGAAATCCATTGGTTGTAGATTAAGGGTGTGGGAGAAAGCAAAGCCAGGTATCTCTGGGATTGGATAAAAGTAAAATGGAGAAACACACACTTCTTTTTCATTTGTGGGTATAGGATAGTTAATAGTATTTTACAGCACATAGAGATAATACTTGGGGAACAAGATAACAATGGGGATTTTGTAGTTTGCTGCTCTGGTGTGGTGGGTTGTGTCCCCTGGGGGGTCTGGAAAAAGAGGCTACTCTGATATTCCAAGGGGGTTATCTTAGATGCAAAAGGACAACATATAGACTCACTGAAGGTGAAGATTGACCTTTCTCAAGGAAGCTACAGGCCAAGGATGTGACTTCCCGCCATGGTCCACCTTAGTTAAGAATTTTTATGTTCAGGCCATCCTATGTGGTTATTTTCAGTCTCCTGAGCTTGTCAGGTTTAACATGTGGCCTCTTCTCTGTCCACAGGAATATAAACAAAAGTGGGACAATTTTGAACTTGCTGAATAGGAAAAGGTAGAATAGTCACCAGGAAGATGAAGTCCAATATGTAGATAATCAGAACAAGTACTAAGAGCCTCTGAAAAAAGCAAAGTGCAGAATGGTAGGTCAATAATGCTGTTTGCTGAAACGCTAGAAAATTATAGGTTTTGCCCAAAAAAGTAGTCCTTAGAAGCCCTTAGAGAGTGCAGTTTTAGCGGAGTTGTGAGAAAAATGAAATTGCAGAGCTTAAGGAAATTGGTGAAGAAGTTGTGGTAAAAGGTACAGAAATTTGACAGCAAGGGGCCCAACTAAGAAAAGCCATCCTATTATGAGTTATATGAGTCTCTAATGACTCAGAACCAAGCAAGATTACAATCACATTTTGCTCAATTTCAATTTCTATTAAGAACAGTTAAAATCGGTTCTGCCTTTTCACACAGAATATGAGCAATTTATTTTTCAATGGGTTCAAGTTTTTCAGGTTGTTAGAACCACAAAGGGAAGCATCCACCTTACCAGTTATCATTAATATCATCTGCATCG
>NW_017733438.1:36114-39810 GCF_001890085.2 Hipposideros armiger
TAGGATTATTTTAATTAAGGTAAATTACCACACAGGGCTACTAGCCTTTCAAAATGAACTATAAATTACCATTATTAATTTCTGTGGTGTGTTTCATTTTCCATTTTGTAACAGAAATTTTAGCTCACTATAAACATCAGACTAAAAGCCTACTTACCATCCTCATGCTGGCCAAAGCAGATTGCGAAGAGAGAGCCAACGATAACCCCTGAAGCTAACCATTTCCAGAGATAGGCCTGTTGTAACATCTTCTACCAAGTTCCACTCGAGGCTGATCTAAAATAATAAGAGGGAGAAAGAAACATTTGATAAGTTCATGAATCTGTTATAGGTAAACACAACTGTCACAACACAGAAAAGCCTTAATGACATTATAATTAATTACCTGTGTCACACTAACCATTAACAAAGTAACACACTTGTTTAATGCACTGGAACTTCTTATCCACATGAATTTGCAGATACATAATCTCTAAGGAAAGACATCTCTGTTATTTACTTTGTAAGCAAGCAAGTTTAGAATTTAATACACTGATAATATCAGAACCACATTGTCTTTAAAACTGAGGCTTTGTGAGTGAATTAAATGGTAATCAGTTTAAGTTACTAAGTTGATCATGTCTATAGTATAGCTCAATTATAAAGCTTGTGTTGTTCCACAACCATTTAAGATGGTAAACCAGTTGTTAGAATCCCAAGTAAAAATTTCAACGGGCATTTGTTTTATACAATTAAGAATAAAACCCAATATTAAACTGTTAACTCCTTGTAGTACAGTGACAAGAGATTGACTTAACGATGCCAAATAAAAATAAGCATAAACCATCAGTTTTTACAATTGTCTTTTGAAGCATTTGGATAAATTTCATTTTAATTCCTTTTTCTTTGCAACCTCCCAGTGAGTAAAGAAATTGAATGAGATATTAGCAGCCAGTGAGCATACCAGAAAGTCTTATTGAAATAACGATATGCTCACTTTCTTTGTAAATTGAAGAATTTATTCACACAAAATTGCTCAAAATGACCCTGATTATAGATCACGGTAGAACAGGGATAGGAGCTCTGGTTCTCTAATTCAGAAGATTCAAACTAATATGCCTACAGGGGATAAGAAGCAAAAAGAAGGGAGCGAATTAGCATAAAGGGGAAATAGGATGGTAAAGGCTGTGAAAATCTGCGGAGTGCAGGGTTTGGTTTGTCTAAAGAGACCAGCTGGGGTTCAGCTTTTGTCAATGGTTGTCACGTGGGAATGCAAACCGGTGTTGCCAGGTCTTCTGATTTTCTAGACGATGGTAAAAATCCAAATTTCCATGTGAGATTGCCCAGCGTTTAGACGACTGTCCAATCCTCTGCGTAGACTAAGTGCTTCTGGCAGGCCANGGGCACACATTCCCTCCCATTCAAGCAAAAGTGTCAGGATCAGTAATGCATAAGCTACAGCTAAACAATCAATCCTAATGCTCTCTGTTGTTTGTGGAGGGAGACCGTAAACTACAACTCTACTAGATTTTCTCATTTTCTGTCAGCTGAATTATAACTTTTTAAATTAATATCACAGCATAAATCTCACGTATTAATGCTTGCTTAGATATTTTGTCATCAAACAAATGAAATGTCCATTATGCAACAGACATCTACAAATTTTATTACTGAATCTAAAAACAAATCCTTGTAATCTGAATGAGAAATCTAAAATAATTTAAAACTTAGCCAAAGAAAAACCTAGACTGCTATACTAATAATCTTAGGGTAGTTTAAACTTTTCTCTTTCATGTAATTCTATATGAAGCTCCATGTATGTAAATCGGTTGCCAACTATTAAAATGAACTAATCCTACCAGTGAATTACCTATGGCAAAACTGCTTTCATTTTTACTTTTTCTTGCATGTTTTCTATCATGATTTTGACTATCACTATTGTCTTCCTTCTATCTAACCAACTAACCTGCATCCCCAAGCACATGGCCAAAAAGATCGTTCAGTACATTCCTATCACATATTCCAGTTAAGTATTATTTTGTGTGTTAGCCATGCTTTGCCTAGTATTAATTTCACTCCTATATAGCATGAGCTTGCAATTCTATATAGATTAAACATGGTAACTATGGGGTTGGCCGAGTAGCTCAGTTGGTTAAGAACTTGCCCAAGAATGTAAGCTCTGAGCAACAGGGTTACTGGTTTGATTCCCACATGGGCCAGTGATGCTGCACCCGAGCTGAGCTGCTGCTGAGCTGCCAACAGGTGGTAGGATGGCTCAGCTGGTGAGAACATGTGCTCCTAACAAGGCAGCTGGTTTGAGTTGTGGGCTATGCTCGTCCGCAACTAAAGACTGAACTCAGCACCTTGAGCTGAGCTGCCACCAGATGGCTCAGGGGATAGAGTGCACACTCTTGACAACAAAGCTGCCAGTTCATGGAACTCATTCCATGAACTCCCGCATGGAATGGTGGCTATGTCCACCCGCAACTAAGACTGAATGCAACACCTTGAGCTGAGCTGCCGCCTGACTGGACTTGTAGCTGAGCTTGCTGCGCCCTTCACAACTAAGATTGAAGGACAACAACATGGCTGTTCCCCTCCCTCAACCCCCAATACTGTTCCCATCCCCCAGTTCCCCAACACTGTTCTCCTCCCCCAATTCCCCAATAAAATTTTGGAAAAAAAAATGGTAACTATGAAAACCATCTTCATGAACAATAAAATAAAAGTGATGTCAGAGTCCTTAACTGAGGGAGGCCAGAGAGAAGTAAAGACGCAGGAGAGACCTACGGGGATAGAATCATTATTGCCTCTGGGACATCCTGGAAGATGCTAGAATGGAAGGCATACTGAAAAGCATATAAAGTTAAGAAATTTCTATAAAACATTATACGAAATTTATGTTTCTCTGCTACAGTTTCTATTCCTTCAATCTTCCTAAGTGCTGAGTCATTTACCTCCAGGAGAGAAATGAGAAGGCTTTGTAATTATGACTATAAACAAAGTCTTCCATGAGTGCAGGACTTCTAAGGGGCAGCCTTACTGTAAGCTATTTCTTGCAGGTGTGAAGTTGTACTCTGCCTCAAAAAACAGATTATGTGATGGCTAACAGTGAGCTGATTATCTTGTTCTGGAGGTTATGCAAGCACATTTAAAAGACCAAGAGTTATAATGAGGTTATTACAGAAACTAGTCCATAGCATTATAGGTTCAAACAAGAGTGATTTCCTCCGATAGTCTAAAATGCATTGCTAAAAAGTACAGAATTTGTGAATGGCTAATGTTAACAATGACACAGAATCCTTCCTTGCTTGCTCCATGTGAACACTAAGTATACATTTAAAGAATGACTTATGACATGCGATATATGAAATATCACTCAGTCATAAGAAAAAATGAAATACTGCCATTTACAACAACATGGATAAGTCTTGAAATTATCATGCTATTTCAAATAAGTCAGACAGGAAAAACCGAGAACCATGTAACTTCATTCATATGCGGGATATAAAACTAAAAGCAACACATGAACAAGACAAAAACAAGGGAACAAAACTCATAGACACAGACAACAGTTTAGTGGTTACAAGAGGGTAAGGCGGTAGAAGGTTACAAGGTGGTAGAAGGGGAAAAAGGGGTCAAATATATGGAAATGAAAGGAGGACTGACTCTGGGGGTGAACACAAAATATAATATATAGATGACATATTACAGAAT
>NW_017733439.1:0-19647 GCF_001890085.2 Hipposideros armiger
AACCCCAATCCCAACCCTGTCCATACACTAAAGCTAACGGTGACCGTAACCCTACAATTCACTCTGATTCGAACCACACACCTATGCCCGATTCTCTCCCTCACCCTATACCTATCCATGCCCCAGCCTTGACCTAAACACTGTTTTTAAGCCGAAACCTAACCCTGTTTCCCTGCTGAACCCTAACACTCCACCTATTCTGGACTAATCCCAACAAGAAACCCTCCCGACTAAGTAGAAACTTACAGTTCACCCTGTCCCTATACATACCCCTATCACGGTCTCAAATCCTATAGCAAATGCTCCACATATCCCCAGATCAGAACCTATCACTCTCCTTACACAGTAATCTGTAGCTGTCCCTGACCTGAACTCTGCTTCGAAAGCTAACTCTGGTCTGAATCCTAACACGAATTCTCAGTGTCATGAACTTTCCAACAACATCCAATTCTCTCCATTACTCATCCCTACACCTAACTTTACACTTTCCCTAAACGTAACCCTACGCCTAAAGCTTTCACTTACCTTAACTGGGAACCCAATTACAAACTCTACCACGGAACCCCATCCCTCCACCAAAAGAGTCGGTAAACCTGGCCCTCACCTGCACGCTAAACCTTTACCTGAAACTACCTTTAGCACTGTCGCTATTTTGAAACCTAACCCTTTCCTAACCTAGGCTAAGACCGTTGTCACACTAACGCTAGCCTTGTACGTAACCCACATGGTAACGTTGTTATCACCCAAAACCCACCTTCACGCTGCTACTAACACTACCCTTAATGATGTGTGTAAACCACACCCTAACACTGTGCTTTTCGCGAGCCCAAACGCTACCTTTATCATTCACCCTACCTGATCCCTAATACTACTAATGTTTATAGTCTTAACCCTAACTCCTTCCCGAAAACTATAGCCTTCCCGCAATCTAACCTTATTTCTGTCCCTCTCTTGATCTCTCAACATACACCTTCCGGTAAGGGTCCAAAACCATACAGCTGGGTCCAAACCATCCTCAAACACCAATCCAATCCCTGTCCCTTACACTAAGGCTAACTGTGACCATAACCCTACAGTTCAGTTTCATTCGAACCGCAAACCTATCCCCTATTCTCTCCCTCACCCTACACCTACAGGGTCCCCAGACTTCACCTAAACACTGTTTTTAAGCCGAAACCTAATCCTGTTTCCCTACCGACCCCTAACACTCCACCTACGTTGAACTAATCCTAACACGAAACTCTCCTGACTAAGTAGAAACTTACCGTTCACCTTGTCCCTATACATACCCCAATCAAGGTCTCGAATCCTATAGCAAATGCTCCACATATCCCCAGATCAGAACCTATCACTCTCCTTACACAGAAATTTATAGCTCTCCCTAAACTGAACTCTGCTTCTAAAGCTAACTCTTGACTAAATCCTAACCCGAATTCTCAGTGTCCTGAATTTTCCACCAACATGCAATTCTCTCCATTACTCATCCCTACACCTAACCTTACAGTTTCCCTAAACATAACCCTACTTCTGAAACTTTCACTTACCCTAACAGGAAACACAAATCCTAATTCTAACACTGACACCCCCCTACCGTCCTCCAAAATGAGTCGGTAAACCCGGCCCTCATCTCACGCTAAACCTTTACCGGAAACTGCCCTACCACTGTCTCTATTTTGAAAACTAACCCTTTCCTAACCTAGCCTAACACCGTCTGTCACAAAACCCTAACTTTGTACGTCACGCACACGGTAACTTTGTTTTCACCCAAAACCCACCTTCAGGCTGCTAATAACACTAACCGTAATGGTGTGTGTAAACCACACCCTAACACTGTGCTTATCGCGAGCCCAAACGCTCTCTCTATCATTTACCTTACCTGAACCCTAATACTACTAATGTTTATAGTCTTATCCCTAACTCCTTCCCGAAAACTATAGCCTTCCCACAATCTAACCCTATTTCTGTCCCTCTCTTGATCTCAACAAACACCTGCCTCTAAGGGTACGAAACCCTAAAGCTGGGTCTGAACCTGTCTCAAACCCCAATCCAAACGCTGTCCCTTACACTAAAGCTAAAGGTGACCGTAACCCTACAATTCACTCTGATTCGAACCGCAAACCTATCCCCTATTCTCTCCCACACTCTATACCTATCCGGGCCCCAGCCTTGACCTAAACACTGTTTTTAAGCCAAAACCTAATCTTGTTTCCCGGCCGAACCCTAACACTCCACCTCTGCTGAACTAATCCCAACAAGAAACCCTCCTGTCTAAGTATAAATTTGCCATTCACCCTGTCCCTATACATACCCCAATCTGGGTCTCTAATCCTATACCAATTGCTCCACATATCCCCAGAACAGAACCTATCACTCTCCTTACACAGAAATCTACAGCTGTCCCTGACCTGAACTCTGCTTCTAAAGCCTCCTCCGGACCAAATCCTAACCCGAAATCTCAGTGTCCTGAACTTTCCACCAACATCCAATTCTCTCCATTACTCATCCCTCTGCCTAACCCTACACTTTCGCTAAACGTAACCTTCCTTATGAAACTTTACTTACCCTAACTGGAAATCCAAATCCTATCTGTAACACTGACTCCTCCCCTTCTATCCTCCAAACCGTGTCTGTAATCCTGGACCTCACCTGAATGCTAAACCTTTACCTGAAACTACCCTTACTACTGTCGCTATTTCGAAACCTAATCCTTTCCTAACCTAGCCTAACATCATCAGTCACACTAACCCTAGCCTTGTACGTGACCCTCACGGTAACCTTGTTTTCACCCTAACCCAAAACACACCTTCACGCTGCTACTAACACTAAACTTACTGGTGTTTGTAAACAACACCCTAACATTGTGCCTATCGTGAACCCAAATGCTGTCTCTATGATTCACCCTACCTGAACCCTAACACTACACCTGTTTATAGTCCTAACCCTAACTCCTTCCCGAAAATTATAGCCCCCCGCAACCTAACCCTCTTTCTTTCCTGCTCTATGTCTCTCAACGTAAACCTGTCTCTAAGGGTACAAAACCCTAAAGCTGGCTCTGAACCTGTCTCGATCCCCAATCCAAACCCTGTCCCTTACACTAAAGCTAATGGTGACTGTAACCCGACCATTTACTCTGATTCCAACTGCAATCCTATCCCTCATCCTCTCCCTCACCCTAGTCTATCCCTTTCCCCAACTTTCAACTTCACAGTGATTCTAAGGGGAACCATAACCCTGTTTCCCAGCTGAACTCTAACCCTACACTAAGCACAACATGAAACCTTTCTGAGTAAGTAGACACTTACTGGCACCCTGTCCTTAAGGCTACTCTTATCACCGCCTGTAATCCTAAAGTGAAAGCTCCACAAGTCCCTAGACCTGAACCTAACACTCTCCCTAAACCCAAATCTATAGCTGCCCTTAACCTGAACTCTGTGTCTCAAGCTAACCTTGTCCCAACTCCTAAGCAGAATTGACGCAGTGTCCTGAGCTTTCCAACAACTCCAAATGCTCTCCCTGACCTTGAGGCTAGCCATGTGCCTGAACACTTCCCTAAACCTAACCTACTCCTCTCCCTAAACATAACCCTATGTCTGAAACTTTCTATAACCCTAACATGAAACCGAAATCCTAACTCTAACACTGACCCCAACCCTCCATGAAAAGAGTCGGTAAAGCAGGCCCTCACCTGCACGATAAACCTTTACCTGAAACTACCCCTACTACTGTCGCTATTTCAAAACCTAACCCTTTCCTAACCTAGCCTAACACCATCGCTAACACTAACCCTAGCCTTGTACGTGACCCTCACGGAAACCCTGTTTTCACCCATAACC
Organism: Hipposideros armiger; assembly: GCF_001890085.2. Lineage (NCBI taxonomy): Eukaryota > Metazoa > Chordata > Mammalia > Chiroptera > Hipposideridae > Hipposideros > Hipposideros armiger. The sequence continues at coordinate 3,834 of NW_017733439.1, forward strand.
CAAAAGACACCTTCACGCTGCTAAAAACACTTACGTTAATGGTGTTTGTAAACAACACCCTAACACTGTGCATATTGCAAACCCAAACGCTGTCCCTATCATTCAACCTACCTGAACCCTAACACTACACCTGTTTATACACCTAACCCTAAGTCCTTCCGTAAAGCTATAGCGTTCCCGCATCCTAACCCTATTTCTGTCCCTAACTTTGTCTCTCAAAATAAACCTTTCTGTAACTGTTGAAACACTAAAGCTGGCCCTGAACTTGTCTCGAGCCCTAATCCAAACCCTATCCCTTACCTTAATGCTAACTTTATTCCTAACCCTACCTTTCACTCTGATTCAAACCGCAAACCTATCCCTAATCCTCTCTCTCACCCTAGTCTAAGCCTGTCCCCAACCTTGAATAAAAGTGATTTTAAGGTGAACCCTAACCCTGTTTCCGAGCTGAACCCTAGCCCTACACTAAGCCCGCACACGAACCCTTCCTGACTAGGTAGAAACTTACCCGCACGTTGTCCCTAAGCCTACCTTTCACACTTCCCGTAATCCTAAAGCGAAATCTCCACACGTCCCTACACCTGAACCTAACACTATCCCTAAACCCAAACCTGTAGCTGTCCTTAAACTGAACTCTATTTCTAAAGCTAAACCAGGCCCAACTCCTTACCCGAATTTCACAGTGTCCTGACCTGTCCACCAACTCCAAATGCTCTCCTTGACCTTGAAGCTAGGCATGTGCCTGAACATTTCCCTAACCTAACCCTACTCCTTTCCCTAAACGTAACCCTATGTCTGAATCTTTCACTACCCATAACTTGAAACCCAAATCCTAAACCTAACACTGACCCCCAACACTCCTCCTAACCCAGTCGGTAAACCTGGCCCTCACATGAACGCTAAACCTCTACCTGAATCTACCCCTACCACTGTTGCTATATCGAAACCTAATGCTATCCTAACCTTGCCTAACACCGTCTCTAACACTTACCATAGCCTTCTACGTGACCCTTACAGTAAAACTTTTTTCACTCTAACCCAAAACACACCTTCATGCTTCTACTAACACTAACATTAACGGTGTTTGTAAACCACAACCTAACACTGTGCCTATCGCAAACCCGAACGCTGTCCCTATCGCTCACCTTTGCCATCAACCTACCTGAACCCTAACTCTACACCTCTTCATAGACCTAACCCTAACCCCTTCCCCACACCTATAGCGTTGCCGCAACCTAACCCTAATTCTGTCCCTAACTTTGTCTTTCAACATAAACTTTCTATAACTGTATGAAACCCTAAAGCTGGTCCTGAAAGTGTCTCAAACCTAATCCAAACTCTGTCCCTTACTCTACTGCTAATGATATCCCTATCCCTACTTTTCACTCTGATTCAAACCGGAAACCTATCCCTAATCCTCTCCCTCACCCCAGTCTAACCCTGTCCCCAACCTTGAACATAACAGTGATTCTAATTGGAACGCAAACCCTGTTTTCCAGCTGAACCCTAGCCCTACACTAAGCCCAACATGATCCCTTCCTGACTAGGTAGAAACTTACCGGCACCCTGCCCATAACCTACCCCTAACACAGCCCTGAATCCTTTAGCAAATGCTCCTTATATCCCTAGAGCTGAACCTAACACTCTCCTTAAACCCAAACCAATAACTGTCCCTAACCTGAACTCTGTTTCTAAAGCTAACCCTGGTCTGACTCTAACTCGAATTCTCGCAGTATCCTGTCCTTTACACCAACTCCAAATACTCTCCCTGACCCTGAGGCTAGCCATGTGCCTGAACACTTCCCTAAGCCTAACCCTACTCCTTTCCCTAAACGTAACCCTATGTCTGAAACTTTCAATAATCCTAACATGAAACCCAAATCCGAATCCTAACACTGACCCCCAACCCTCCTCCTAACCGAGTCGGTAAACCTGGCCCTCACCTGAACGCTAAACCTCTACCTGAATCTACACCTCCACTGTCACTATTTTGAAACCTAACCCTTTCCTAACCTAGACTAACACCATCTCTAACACTAACCCCAGCCTTCTATGTGACCATCACCATAACCCTGTTTCACCCTAACGTAAAACACACCTTCACGCTGCTACTAACCCTAACCATAATGGTGTTTGTAAACCACACCCTAACACTGCACCCAGCAGCTGTCCATATCATTCACCTTACCTGAACCCTAACTCTACACATGTCCATAGACTTAAACCTAACTCCTTCCCTAAACTTATAGCGTTCCCACAACCTAACCCTAATTCTGTCCCTAACTTTATCTCTCAACATAAACTTTTCTGTAACTGTATGAAACCCTAAAGCTGGCCCTGAACCTGTCTTGAACCCTAATCCAAACCCTGTCCTTACCCTAATGCTAACGGTATCCCTATCCCTAACTTTCATTCTGATTCAAACCGCAAACCAATCCCAAATCCTCTCCCTCACTCTAGTCTAACCCTGTCCCCAACCTTGAACATAACAGTGATTCTAAGAGGAACCCTAACTCTGATTCCCAGCTGAACCATAGCCCTACACTAAGTCCAACAAGAACCGTTCCTGCCTAGGTAGAAACTTCCCTGCACCCTGTCCCTAAGCCTACCCTTAACACTGCACATAATCTTAAAGTGAAAGCTCCACCATTCCCTAGACATGAACCTAACACTCTCCCTAAACCCAAACCTATAGCTGTCCCTAACCTGAACTCTGTATCTAAAGGTAACCCTGGTCTGACTCCTAACCCGAATTCTCGCAGTGCCCTGAGCTTTCCACCAAATCCAATTGCTCTCCCTCACCCTGAGGCTAGCCATGTGCCTGAACTCTTCCCTAAGACTAACCCTTCTCCTTTCCGTAAATGTAAACCTATGTCTGAAACTTTCACTACCCCTAACTTGAAACCCAAATCCTAACCCTAACAATGAATCCCAACCCTCCTCTTAACCGAGTCGATAAACCTGGCCCTCACCTGAACGTTAAACCTCTACCTAAAACTGCTCCTACCACTGTCGTTTTTTCAAAAACTAACGCTTTCCTAATATAGTATAACACCATCTCTAACACTAACCCTAGCCTTCTATGTGACCCTAACGTTAATGTTTTCACCCTAACCGAAAACACACCACACTGCTACAAACACTAACATTAATGGTGTTTGTAAACCACACCCTAACACTGTGCCTATCGCGAACCCAAACGCTGTCTCTATCATTCACCCTACCTGGACCCTAACATTACACTTGTTTGTACACCTAACCCTAAGTCCTTCCATAAAACTATAGCGTTCATGCATCCTAACCCTATTTCTGTCCCTAACTTTGTTTCTCAACATAAACCTTTCTGTAAGTGTTGAAACCCTAAAGCTGGCCCTGAACCTGTTTCGAACCCTAATCGAAACCCTATCTCTTACCCTAATGCTAACGGTAACCCTAAACCTCCCTTTCAATCTGATTCAAATGGCAAACCTATCCTTAATCCTCTCCCTCACCCTAGTCTAACCCTCTCCCCAACTTTTGAACATAACAGTGATTCTAAAGGGACCCCTAAACCTGGTTCCCAGCTGAACTGAAACTTATCCTTACACTAAGCCCAACACGAACCCTTCCTGACTAGGTGGAAACCTACTGGCACCCTGTCCCTAAGCTTACCTTTAACACTGCCCGTAATCCTAAAGCAAAATCTCCACAAGGCCCTAGGCCTGAACCTAACACTCTCCCTAAACTCAAACCTGTAGCTGTCCCTAAACTGAACTCTGTTTCTAAACCTAACACTGGCCTGACTTCTAACCCGAATTCTGCAGTGTCCTGAGCTTTCCACCAACTTTAAATTATCTCCCTGACCCTGAGTCTAGCCATCTGCCTGAACTCTTCCCTAAGCCTAACCCTACTCCTTTCCCTAAACGTAACCCTATGTCTGAACCTTTCACTAACCCTAACTTGAAACCCAAATCCTAACCCAAACACTGACCTCCAAACCTCCTCCTAACCGATTCGGTAAATCTGGCCCTCACCTGAATGCTAAACCTCTACCTGAATCTACCCCTAGCACTGTTGCTATTTTGAAACCTAACGGTTTCCTAACCTAACCTAACACCGTGTCTAACACAAACCCTAGCCTTCTACGTGACCCTCACGTTAACACTGTTTTCACCCTAACCCAAAACACGCCTTCACACTGCTACAAACGCTAACATTAGTGGTGTTTGTAAACCACACCCTAACACTGTGCCTGTCGCGAATCCAAACACCGTACCTGAACCCTAACTCTACACTTGTTTATAGACCTAATCTTAACTCCTTCCCTGAAACTATAGCTTTCCCACAACCTAACCCCATTTCTGTCCCTATCTTGGTCTCTCAACGTAAACCTGTCTCTAAGGGTACGAAACCCTCAAGCTGGCTGTGAAACTGTCTCGAACCCCAATCCAAACCCCATCCCTTACACTAAAGCTAACAGTGACTGTATCCCTACCATTCATTCTGATTCGAACCGTAAACCTGTCCCTAATTCTCTTCCTCATCCTATTCCTACCCTGTCCCCAGCCTTGATCTTAACATTGTTTCTAAGCTGAACCCTAACCCTGTTTCCCAGCCGAACCCTAACCCTACAGCTGTCTTTAACTAAGGCCAACACTAACCCCTTTTGACTAAGTAGAAACTTACTGTTCACTCTGTCCCAAAACCTACCCCTTACACTACCCAAATCCTATAGCAAATGCTCCACATATCCCAGGACCTGAACCTTACACTCTCATTAAACCGAAACCTGTAACTGTCCCTAACCTGAACTCTCTTTCTAAAGCTAACCCTGGCCAGATCCTAACCCGAATTCTCACAGTGTACTGAGCTTTCCACCAATTCCAAATGCTCTCCATGACCCTGAGCTAGCCATGTTCCTGACCTCTTCCTTACACCTAAATCTACACTTTCCCTAAACGTATCCCTATGCTAGAAACTTTCACTTACCCTAACTAGAAACCCAAATCCTAACTCTAACACTGAACCAACCCTCCTCCAAACCGAGTCGGTAAACCTGGCCCACACCTGAACGCTAAACCTTTACCTGAAACTACCCCTACTACTGTCGCTATTTCGAAACCAAACTGTTTCCTAACCTAGCCTAACACCGTCTCTGACACTAACCCTAGCCTTGTATGTGAGCTTCACAGTAAACCTGTTTTCACCCTAACCCAAACACACCTTCACACTGCTACTAACACTGACTTTAATGGTGTTTGTAAACCACACCCTAGCACTGTGCCTATCGTGAACCCAAATGCTGTCCATATCATTCACCTACCTGAACCCTGACACTACACCTGTTTATACACCTAACCCTAAGTCCTTCCATAAAACTATAGCGTTCCTGCATCCTAACCCTATTTCTGTCCCTAACTTTGTCTCTCAACATAAAACTTTCTGTATCTGTATGAAACCCTAAAGCTGGCCCTGAACTTGTCTCGAACCTTAATCCAAACCCTGTCCCTTACCCTAATGCTAATGGTATCCCTAACCCTACCTTTCACTCTGATTCAAACCGCAAACCTATCCCTAATCCTCTCCCTCACCCTAGTCTAAACCTATCCCCAGCCTTGAACTTAACAGTGATTCTAAGGGGAACCTAACGCTGGTTCCCAGGTAAATCCTAACCCTACACTAAGCCCAACATGAACCCTTCCTGACTAGGAAGAAACTTACCAGCACCCTGTCCCTAAGCCTACCCTTAACACTGCCCATATTCCTTAAGCGAAAGCTTCACAGGTCCCTAGACCTGAACCTAACACTCTCCCTAAACCCAAACCTATAGCTGTCCCTAACCTGAACTCTGTTTCTAAAGCTAACCCTGGCCCGGCTCCTAACCTGAATTATCGCAGTGTCCGGAGCTTTCCACCAACTCCAAATGCTCTCCCTGACACTGAGGCTAGCCATGTGCCTGAACTCTTCCCTAAGCCTAACCCTACTCCTTTCCCTAAACGTAAACCTATTTTGAACCTTTCACTAACCCTAACTTGAAACCCAAATCCTAAGCCTAACACTGACCCGCAAACCTCCTCCTAACCAAGTCGATAAACCTCGCCCTCATCTGAATGCTAAACCTCTACCTGAAACTACCTCTACCACTGTCGCTTTTTCGAAACCTAACCCTTTCCTAACCTAGCCTAATACTGTCTCTAACACTAACCCTAGCCTTCTACGTGACCCTCACAGTAACCGTTTTCACCCTAACCCAAAACACACCTTCATGCTGCTACTAACACTAACCTTAACGGTGTTGGTAAACCACACCCTAACACTGTGCCTATCGTGAACCCAAACTCTGTCCCTATCATTCAACCCTACCTGAACCGTAATACTACACCTGTTTATAGACCTAACCCTAACTCCTTCCCTAAAACTATAACCTTCCCGCAACCTAACCCTATTTCTGTCCCTATCTTTGTCTCTCAACATAAACCTGTCTCTAATTGTAAGAAAGACAAAAACTGTCCCTGAACCTGTCTCAAACCCTAATCCAAAACCTGTCCCTTACCCTAATGCTAATGGTGTGCCTACCCTTACGTTTCACTCTGTTTTGAACTGCAAACCTATCCCTAATCCTCATTATCACCCTTGTACTAAGCCTGTCCCCAGCCTTCACCTTAACAGTGATTCCCACCCGAAAGCTAACCATGTTTCCCAGGTGAACCCTAACCCTCCACCTAACATTAACTGAGTCCAACACAAACCCTTCCCACTAAGTAGAAACTTACCATTAACTCTGTCCCTAACACTACCACTAACACTGCCCCTAACACTAAAGCATAAGGCTCCACATGTCCCTAGTCCTGAACCTAACACTCTGCCTAGATCCAAACTTATAGCTGTCCCTAATGTGAACTCTGTTTCTAAAGCTAACCTGGGCCTGACTCCTAACCCGAATTCTCACAGTGTTCTGAGCTTTCCACCCGCACCTGATGCTCCCCCTGACCCTGACGCTAGTCCTGTCCCTGAACTTTTCGCTAAATCTATCCCTACCCCTTTCCCTAAATGTGATGCTACGTATGAAACTTTCACTAACCCTAACTGGAAATGCAAATCCTAACCCTAACACTGACCCTAACCCTCCTCCTAACTGAGTCGGTAAAGTTAGCCCTCACCTGAACGCTAAACCTCTACCTGAAACTACCCCTACCACTGTTGCTATTTCAAAACCTAACCTTTCCCTAACTTTAGCCTAACACCATGTCTAACACTAACCCTATACTTGTATGTGACCTTTATGGTAAACCTGTTTTCACCCTAACCCAAAACCCAACCGTCACGCTGTTACTAACACTAATCTTAACGGAGTTTCTAAACCTCACCCTAACCCTGTGCCTATCGCTAACCCGAACGCTGTCCCTATCGCTCACCCTACCCCTCACCCTACATGAACCCTAAGGCTACACCTGTTCATAGACCTAACCCTAACTCCTTCCATAAACCTATAGCGTTCCCACACCCTAACCCTAATTCTGTCCCTAACTTTGTCTCTCAACGAAAACTGTCTCTAACCATAAGAGAGCCTAAAGCTAGCCTTGAACCTGTCTCTAACCATAATCCAAACCTGTCATTTACCCTAAAGCTAACGGTGTCCCTAACCCTAACCTTCATTCTGTTTTGAACCTCAAACCTATCCCTAATCATCTCCCTCACCCTTGTCCTAACCGTGAACCCAGGCTTGATCTTAACAATGTTTCCCACTGAACCCTAACCCCGTTTGCCAACTGATCCCTAACCCTACAACTAAATTTAACTCAGCCCAACACGAACCCTTCCGGAGTAAGTAGAAATTTTCTGTTAACCCTGTCCCTAAGTCTACCCATATCACTGCTCCTAAATCTAAAGTGAAAGCACCTTATGTCTCCAGACCTGAACCTATCATTCTCCCTATACCCAAACTTATATCTGTCCCACACCTGAACTCTCTTTCTAAAGCTAAACCTAGCGAGAATCCTAATCTGAATTCTAACAATGTCCAAAATTTCCACCAACGCCTAATACTCCCCCTGACACTGACGCTAGTTCTGTCACAGAACTGTTCGCTGGGCCTATCCCTATCCCTTTCCTAAATGTAACCCTATGCCTGAAACTTTCACTTACCCTAACTGGAAACACAAATCGTAACCCTAACACTGACCCTAACCCTCCTCCTAAGCGACTCGGTAAACCTGGCCCTCACCTGAACGCTAAATATCTACCTGAAACTACCCCTATCACTGTCGGTATTTTGAAACCTAAATCTTTCCCTAACCCTAGCCTAACATCTTCTCTAAAACTAACCCTAGCTTTGTTCGTGACTCGTATGGTTACCCTGTTTTCACTCTGATCCAAATACCAACCATCACGCTTTTACTAACACTAACCTAAACGAAGTTTCTAAACCTCACCCTAACACTGTGCCTATCACTAACCCGAACACTGTCCCTACCACTCACACTACACCTCACACTACAAGAACCCTAACTCTCCACCATTCATAGACCAAACCCTAACTCCTTCCCTACACCTATAGCGTTCCCTCAACCTAAACCTAATCCTGTCCCTAACTTTGTCTCTCAACGTAAACCTGTCTCTAACTGTAAGAAAGCCAAAAGATGGCCTTGAACTTTTCTCGAACCCTAATCCAAACCCTGTTCATACCCTAATGCTAATGGTATCCCTAACTCTACCTTTCACTCTGTTTTGAACTGCAAACCTATTCCTAAACCTCTCTTTCACCCTAGTCCTAACCTGTCCCCATCCTTGACCTTAACAGTGTTTCCCACCCGAAACCTTGCCCTGTTTCCCAGCCGAACCCTAACCCTCCAACTAATCTTAACTCAGACCATCACGAACCCTTCGTGCCTAAGTAGAAACTTACCGTTAACCCTTTCCCTAAGCTTACCCCTAACACTGCCCCTGACCCTAAAGCGAAAGCTCCCCATGTCTTTGGACTTGAACCTAACACTCAAACTAGACACAAACTTATAGTTGTCCCTAACCTGAACTCTTTTTCTAAAGCTATCACTGCCCCGAATTCTAACTCTAATTCTCACAGTGTCCTGAGCTTTCCACCAACTCCTAATGGTCCCCCTGACCCTGACACTAGGCCTATCCCTGAACTTTTCGCTAAACCTAACCCAACCTCTTTCCCTAAACGTCACGCTATGTCTGAAACTTTCACTAACACTAACTGGAAACACAAATCCCAACCCTAACCCTGACCCTAACCCTCCTCCTAACCGAGTCGGGAAACCTGTCCCTCACCTGAACGCTAAACCTCTACCTGAACCTGCCCCTACTACTGTCGCTATTTCGAAACTTAACCCTTTCCCTATCCCTAGCCTAACAACTTCTCTAATACTAACCCAAGACTTGTACGTGACCCATACTGTAACCCTGTGTTCACCCTAACCCAAATCTCAACCATCACACTGTTACCAACACTAACCTTAACGGAGTTTCTAAATCTCACCCTAACACTGTGCCTATCGCTAACCCGAACACTGTCCCTATCACTCATCCTACACCACACCTTTCCTGAACCCTAACTCTCCACCATTCATAGACCTAACCGTAACTCCTTCCTTATACCTATAGTGTCCCCGCAACCTAACTCTAATTCTGTCCCTAACTTTGTCTCTCAATGTAAACCTGTCTCTAAATGTAAGTAAGACAAAAGCTGGCTCTGAACCTGTCTCGAACCCTAATCCAAACCCTGTGCTTTACCCTAACACTCACAGCGTCCCTAACCCTACATTTCACTCTGTTTCGAACCACAAACCTATCCGTAAATATCTCCCTCACCTTGTCCAAAATCTGTCCCCAACCTTGATCTTAACAGTGTTTCCCACAGAACCCTAACCCTGTTTCCCAGCAGAACCCTAACCCTCCACTTAACCTCTTCTCACCCAACACGAACCCTTCCTGACTAACTAGAAACTTACCGTTAACCCTGCCCCTAACTAAGCCTACCCCTAACACTGCCCCTAACCCTAAAGGAAAGTGCCACATGTCCTTAGACTTGAACCTAACACTGAACCTAGACCTAAACTTATAACTGTCCCTAAACTGAACTCTTTTTATAAAGTTAACGTTGGCCAGATTTCTAAACCGAATTCTCACAGTATCCTGAGCTCTCCACCAACTCCTAATGCTCTCCCTGACCCTGAACTTTTCGCTAAGCCTAACCCTACCCCTTTCCCTAAACGTAACCCTACATGTGAACCTTTCACTAACCTAACTGGAAACACAAATCCTAACCCTAACACTGACCCTAACCCTCCTCCTAACAGTTGGTAAACCTGCCCCTCAACTGAAGGCTAAACCTCTACCTGAAACTACCCCTACCACTGACGCACTTTCGAAACTTAACCCTTTCCCGAACCCTAGCCTAACACCTTCTCTAAAACTAACCCTAGCCTTGTGCGTGACCTTTGCTCTAAAGCTTTGTTCACCCTAATCCAAATACCAACCATCACGCTGTTACTAACAGTAACCTAAACGGAGTTTCTAAACCTCACCCTAACACTATGCCTATCGCTAACCCAAACGCTTTCCCTACCACTTACACTACACCTCCCCCTAGGTGAACCCTAACTCTCCACCATTCATAGACTGAAACCTAACTCCTTCCCTAAACGTATAGTGTTCCCGCTACCTAAACCTAATTCTGTCCCTAAGTTTGTCTCTCAACGTAAAACTGTCTCTAACTGTAAGAAAGCCAAAAGCTGGCCCGGACTTTCTAAATCTCACCCTAACACTGTGCCTATCGCAACCAAACGCTGTCCCTATCAATCACCCTAACTCTCACCTTTCCTGAACCAAAACTTCCACCATTCATAGACCTAACCCTAACTCCTTCCCTAAACCTATAGTGTTCCTGCAACCTAACCCTAATACTGTCCCTAACTTTGTCTCTCAACATAAACCTGTCTCTAACTGTTAGAAAGCCAAAACCTGGCCCTGAACCTGTCTCGACCCTAATCCAAACCCTGTTCCTTACCCTAATGCTAACGGTGTCCCTAACCTTACCTTTCACTCTGTTTTGAATCACAAACTGATCCCTAATACTCTCCCTCACCCTAGCCCTAACCCTGTCCCCAGCCTTGATCTTAACAGTGTTTCCAACCGAATGCTAACCCTGTTTCCCACTGAACCCTAACCCTCCAACTAATCTTAACTCAGCCCATCACGCACCTTTCCTGACTAAGTAAATCTTATCATGAACCCTGCCCCTAACTAAGCCTAACCCTAACACTGCCAATAACCATAAGGGAAAGCGCCATAGGTCCCTAGACTTGAACCTAAAATTCTGTAGACCTAATCCTATAGCTGTCCCAAACCTGAACTCTGTTTCTAAAGCTAACCCTTACCGACTCCTAACCTGAAATCTCACAGTGTCCTGAGCTTTCCACCAACTCCTAATGCTCTCCCTGTCCCTGGCACTAACCTTGTCCCTGAAGTTTTTCCTAGCCTACCTTACCCCATTTTCTAAACGTAACCCAACATCTGAACCTTTGAGTAACCTAACTGGAAACACAAATCCTAACCCTAACACTGACCCTAAACCTCCTCCTAACCAGGTCGGTAAACCAGGCCCTCACCTGAACGCTAAACCTCTACGTGAATATACCCCTACCACTGTCGCTATTTCATAACCTAACCATTTCTCTAACCCCAGCCTAACACCTTCTCTAAAACTAACCCTAGCCTTGTGATTGATCCTTCCTGTAACCCTGTGTTCACCCTAACCCAAAACTCATCCGTCACGCTGCTACTAAGACTAACCTTAACGGAGTTTCTAAATCTCACCCTAACACTGTGCCTATCGCTAACCAAAATGCTGTCCCTATCACTCACCCTACCCCTCACCTTTCCTGGACCCTAACTCCACCATTCATAGACCTAACCCTAACCCCTTCCCTATACCTATTGTGTTCCCAAAACCTAACACTAATTCTGTCCCTAACTTTGTCTGTCAATGCAAACCTGTCTCAAACTGTAACAAACTTAAAAGCTGGCCCTGAACCTGTCTCTAACATAATCCAAACCTTGTCATTTACCCGAAAACTAAAGTGTCCCTAACCCTAACTTTCATTCTGTTTCAAACATCAAACCTATCCTTAAACGTCTCCCTCACCCTTGTCCTAACCGTGTCCCCAGGCTTGATCTTAACAATGTTTCCCACCGAACCCTAACCCTTTTTCCAACTAATCCCTAACCCTGCACCTAATGTTAACTCAGCCCATCACGAACCCTTCCTGACTTAGTAGAAACTTACCGTTAATCCTGTCCCTAACTAAGCCTAACCCTAACGCTGCCCCTAACCATAAAGGAAAAGCTCCACGTGTCCCTAGATCTGAACCTAAAACTCTATAGACCCAATCCTATAGCTGTCCCTAACCTGAAGTCTGTTTCTAAAACTAACCCTGCCCGATTCCTAATCCGAATGCTCAGTGTCCTGAGCTTTCCACCAAAAAACTTTCCTGAGTTTTCTCCCTGACCCTGTCGAAAACCCTGTCCCTGAACTTTACCCTAATCCTAACCCTACCCCTTTCCCTAAACGTAACCCTACATATGATCCTTTCAGTAACCTAACTGGAAACACAAATCCTAACCCTAACACTGACCCTAAACCTGCTCCTAACCGAGTTGGTAAACCTGGCCCTAACCTGAACGCTAAACCTCTACCTGAAACTATCCCTACCACTGTCGCTATTTCAAAACCTAACCCTTTCCTTAACCTTAGCCTAACACCGTCTCTAACACTAACCCTAGACTTGTATGTGACCCTTACGGTAAACCTGTTTTCACCCTATCCCAAAACCCAACCTTCACGCTGTTACTAACACTAAACTAAACAGAATTTCTAAACCTCACCCTAACACTGTGCCTATTGCTAACCCGAAAGCTGTCCCTATGGCTCACCTTACCCCTCACCCTACCTGAACCCTAACGCTACACCTGTTCATAGACCTAACCATAACTCCTTCCCTAAACCTATATCATTCTCGCAACCTAATACTAATTCTGTTCCTAACTTTGTCTCTCAACGAAAACTGTCTCTAACTATAAGAAAGCCTAAAGCTGGCCTTGAACCTGTCTCGAACCCTAATCAATCCCTGTCCCTTACCCTAATGCTAACGGTGTCCCTAACCCTACCTTTCACTCTGTTTCGTACCACAAACTTATCCCTAAACGTCTCCCTCACCTAGCCATGTCCCCAGCCTTGATCTTAACAGTGTTTCCCACCAAACCCTAAACCTGTTTCCCAACTGACCCCTAACCCTCCACCTAACATTAACTCAGCCCATCACGAACCCTTCCTGACTAAGTAGAAACTTACCCTTAATCTTGTCCCTAACGAAGCCTAACCCAAACGCTGCCCCTAACCATAAAGTGAAAGCTCCACATGTCCCTAGATCTGAACCTAAAATTATGTAGACCCAATCCTAGAGCTTTTCCTAATCTGAAGTCTGTTTCTAAAGCTAACCCTGGCCCTACTCCTAACCTGCATCTCACAGTGTCCTGAGCTTTACACCAACTCCTAATGCTCTCCGTGACTCTGTCGCTAACCCTGTCCATGATCTTTACCCTAATCCTACCCTACCCCTTTCACTAAACGTAACCCTCCACCTGAACGTTTCACTACCCTAACTGGAAACACAAATCCTAACCCTAACATGACCCTAACCCTCCTCCTAACCGAGTTGGTAAACCTGGCCCTCACCTGAACGCTAAACCTCTACCTGAAACTACCCCTTCCACTGTCGCTATTTCGAAACTTAACACTTTCCCTAACCCTAGCCTTACACCTTCTCTAACACTAACCCTAGCCTTGTACGTGACTCTTTCGGTTACGTTGTTTTCACCCTAATCCAAATACCAACCGTCACACTTTTACTAACACTAACCTAAACGGAGTTTCTAAATCTCATCCTAACACTGTGCCTACCGCTAACCCCAACGCTGTCCCTATCACTCAACCTACACCTCACCTTTCCTGAACCTTAATTCCACCATTCATAGACCTAATTGTAACTCCTTCCCTAAACCTAGAGCGTTCTCATAACCTAGACCTAATTCTGTACTTTACTTTGTCTCTCAACGTAAACCTGTCTCTAACAGTAAGAAAGCCAAAAGCTGTCCCTGAAACTGTCTCAAACCCTAATCCAAACCCTGTTCCTTACCCTAATGCTAATGGTGTCCCTAACCGTACCTTTTATTCTGTTTCAAACTGCAAACCTATCCCTAATTCTCCCTCACCCTAGTCCTAACCCTGTCCCCAGCCTTGACCTTAACAGTGTTTCCCAACCGAAACTCTACCCTGTTTCCCAGCCGAACCCTAACCCTCCACCTAATCTTAACTCACTCCAACACGAACCCTTCCTAACTAAGTAGAAACTTAATGTTAACCCTGTCCCTAAGCCTACTCCTAGCACTGCCCCAGCCCTAAAGCGAAAGCTCCACTTGTCGGTAGACTTGAACCTAACACTGAACCTAGACCCAAATTTATAGCTGTCCCTAACGTGAACTCTGTTTCTAAAACTAACCCGGGCCCGACTCCTAACCCGAGTTCTCACAGTGTCCTGAGCTTTCCACCAATGCCTAATGCTCCGCCTCACCCTGATGCTAGCCCTGTCCCTGAACTTTTTGCTAAACCTAACCCTACCCCTTTCCCTAAATGTAACCCTACGCCTGAAACTTTCACTTACCCTAACTTGAAACCCAAATCCTAACCCTAACACTGACCCTAACCCTCCTCCTAACCTAGATGGTAAACCTGGCCCTCACCTGAACGCTAAACCTCTACCTGAAACTACCCCTACCACTGTGGCTTTTTCAAAACCTAACCCTTTCCCTAACCTTAGCCTAACACCGTCTCTAACACTAACACTAACACTAGACTTGTACGTGACCCTTAAGGTAAACCTGTTTTCACCCTAACCCAAAACCCAACCATCACGCTGTTACTAACACTAACCTAAACGGAGTTTCTAAACCTCACCCTAACATTGTGCCTATTGCTAACCCGAACGCTGTCCCTATCGCTCACCCTACTCCTCACCCTACCTGAACCCTAACGCTACACCTGTTCATAGACCTAACCCTAACTCCTTCCCTAAACCTATAGCATTCCTGCAATCTAACCCTAATTCTGTCCCTAACTTTTTCTGTCAACGAAAACCTGCCTCTAACTATAAGAAAGCCTAAAGCTGGCCTTGAACGTGTCTCGAACACTAATCCAAACCCTGTCCCTTACCCTAATGCTAACGGTGTCCCTAACCCTACCTTTCACTCTGTTTCGAACTGCAAACCTATCCCTAAACCTCTCCCTCACCCTTGTCCTCACCCTGTCCCCAGCCTTGATCTTAACAGTGTTTCCCACCGAACGCTAACCCTGTTTCCCAAATGAACCCTAACCCTCCAACTAATCTTAACTCAGCCCATCACGAACCCTTCCTGACTAAGTAGAAACTTACCGTGAACCCTGTCCCTAACTAACCCTAACCCTAACCCTAACGCTGCCCCTAACCATAAAGCGAAAGCTCCACATGTTCCTAGACCTGAACCTAAAACTCTGTAGACCTAATCCTATAGCTGTCGCTAACCTGAACTCTATTTCTGTGGGATCTGTTGTCACCTCCTCTCTTTTATTTCTGATTTTATTAATTTGGGTTGTCTCTCTCTTTTTCTTGTTGAGTCTGGCTAAGGGCTTGTCAATTTTGTTTATCTTTTCAAAAAACCAGCTCTTGGTTTCATTGATCTTTTGTATTGTTTTTTTGGTCTCTATTTCATTTATTTCTGC
>NW_017733439.1:21767-28587 GCF_001890085.2 Hipposideros armiger
CTGCAAAAAACCCTCTGTGGCCTACAGAGATAGGAGCCAGGGACCAGGGGCTCAGGGTGCCCCTGGCAACACAGCTCTAGGTGGGCGGGGCAGGCCCCCAAGGCACCACAGGGTGTGGTCAGTGGCCCCCACCAAGTCAGAGCAGCATGCACTCCTGCATGTGCAGCCAAGCCACACAAACTCTCCTGGAAAGCCCTGGCTGACTCATGCAGGCGCACAGCTCACGGCCCTATACTCCCAGGAAAACTCCCTGTCTCAGCCTGTCCCAATCAGCCACTCAAAGATCAGGCCGAGCAGCCTAACAGCCAATTGCCACCCAGACAACTGCAGAAATCGGGGACATAAGGCGAGTCTCGCACTTCTGGGTCTCAATAAGCAGTCTGTTGTAGTCGGAGCACGCTTGCCCAGCATTTCCCTAGCTACACAGCACAAACAGTATGGAGGGTGGGGATCCAAGGTTGCATGCGCACGCATGTATGCACGCATGCACACATGCACTCCTGCGCCAATTCCTGCAGACCGATGCAGTCCCAGACCTGAGCCTCTGTGGGAGGGCCCAGCCCTGAAAAAAGGGCGGCCTCCTGTGCACTACTCGTGTGCAAGCTCCACACCAGGGGAACAATGGTCCCAAAAACCTCCAGCTCCCTCACCAAAGGCACTCAGCTTAGTCTTTCCCGCAGGCTCCTGGGCTCCGCTCACAAAGCTACTCCCTCCACCAGGAACCGGGTGAGTGCTCACCAGTGAGTGAGTCAGTTTGCCGGCTCCACTTGTTCTCCAGCTGCCCTCAGCCTCACCAAGTTGAGTAAAGAGAGTCCTCACTATTTTCTACTTCCAGCTATCATAGAACTCCTCTTCCCGGCAAAGTAACTCTGGGGTGGTGAGTGCGGTGTGGGGCTGGAGGGTCTCGCCCCCAACCGGAGAAGCCTCTACTCTGCTGAGGTGTCCCTCACAGGGTTTGCCCTCTCTCATCTCTGCCCCTCCTACCGGACTTGACTTGGCCTCCTCTTTAAGTCCTTCGTTTAGAGGTTCTGTTCATCTAGTGTTCAGGGGACTTCCGAGGTTGAATATCTTATAAATTATTTGTAATTTTGGTGTGATCCGGGAGGTAGTCGGCACACCGGCTGTCTATTCCACCATCTTACTGGAAGTCCCTANATGTATCAGTAAAAATATTGCTCACGGTAATGTCTTCAAATTTAAACCCTATATTTTCTTCTAGGAGTTTTATGGTCTCAGGTCTTATATTTAAGTCTTTAATCCATTTTGAATTTGTCCTTGTCTATGGCTTAAGGAGGTGGTCCAGTTTCATTTTTTGCATGTGTCAGTCCAATTTACCCAGCACCATTTATTAAATAGACTATCTTTACCCCAATGTAAATTCTTTCTTCCCTTGTCATAGACTAACTGCCCGTGTATGTCTGGATTTAATTCTGGGCTCTCTATTCTGTTCCATTGATCTATGTGCCTGTTTTTATGCCAGTACCATATTGTTTTGATTACTGTGGCCTTGTAGTATGTTCTAATGCCTGGAAGCATGATCCCACTGCCTTTGTTCTTATTTCTCAGGATTGCTGTGGCTATTTGGGGCCTTTTTTGGTTCCATATAAATTTTAGGATTATATTTTCTATTTCTGTGAAAAATGCCCTAGGTAGTTTGATAGAAATTGCATTGAATCTATATATTGCTTTAAACAATATGGATATTTTAACTATATTAATTCTTCCTGTCCATGAGCATGGAAGGTTTTTCCATTTGTTTGTATATTCTTTTATTTATTTCTTCAGTGTCTTATAGTTTTCAGAGTACAGGTCTTACTTCTTTGGTTAAATTAATTCCTAAATATTTTATAGTTTTTGAAGCAATTGTAAATGGAATTGTTTTCTTAATTTCTCCTTCTGATAGTTTATTATTGGTATATACAAACACAACTGATTTCTGAGTATTGATTTGGTATCCTGCTACCTTACTGAATTCATCTATTAGTTCCAATAGTTTTTTGATGGAGTCTTTGGGGTCCTCTATATATATATTATCATGTCATCTGCATATAATGACAATTTTACTTCCTCCTTGACAATGTGGATACCTTTTATTTCTTTTTCTTGTCTGATGGCTGTGGCTAGAACTTCCAGGACTATGTTGAATAAAAGTGGAGAAAGTGGACAGCCTTGTCTTGTTCCTGATCTTAAAGGGAATGGTTTTAGCTTTTCACCGTTGAGCATGATGTTAGCTGTGAGTTTATCATACATGGCCTTTATTATGTTGAGATATGATCCCCCTATTCCCACTTTGCTAAGAGTTTTTATCATAAATGGCTGCTGGATTTTGTCAAATGCTTTTCCTGCATCTATTGATGTGACCACGTGATTTTGATTTTTATTTTTGTTGATATTGTGTATCACATTAATTGATTTGCAGATGTTCAACCACCCGTGCATATTAGGGATGAAACCCACCTAATCACGATGTATGATCTTAATATATTGCTGAATTCTGTTTGCTAAGATTTTGTTGAGGATTTTTGCATCTATGTTCATCAGAGATATCGGCCTATAGTTTTCCCTTTTTTGTACTGTCTTTGTCTGTTTTTGGAATCAGAGTGATCGTGGCTTCTTAGAAAGAGTTTGGGAGCCTTCCTTCCTTCTGGATTTTTTTGGAATAGTTTGAGAAGAATAGGTGATAATTCTTTTTTGAATGTTTGGTAAAATTCACTTGTGAAGCCATCTGGTCCTGGGCTTTTATTTGTGGGGATCTTGTTGATTATTGATTCAGTTTCCTTGGTGGTAATCAATTTATTCAGATTTTCTATTTCTTCTTGAGTTAGCTTTGGAAGGTTGTATGCTTCTAGGGAATTATTCATTTCTTCCAGATTATCAAATTTGTTGGCATATAATTGCTTGTAGTAATTTCTTAAGATTTTTTGTATTTATGTGGAGTCTGTTGTTACTTCTCCTCTTTCATTTCTGATTTTACTAATTTGAGCCCTCTCTCTTTTTTTTTTTGATGAGTCTAGCTAGAGGCTTGTCAATTTTGTTTATCTTCTCAAAAAACCAGCTGTTGGTTTCGTTGATCTTTTGTATTGTTTTTTCTGGTCTCTATTTCATTTATTTCTGCTCTGGTCTTTATTATNATTGTGGATATTAGCCCCTTATCAGATATATCATTGGCAAATATCTTCTCCCATTCAGTAGGCTGCCTTTTTGTTTTATTGATGATTTCCTTTGCGGTGCAAAAGCTTTTAAGTTTGATGTAATCCCATATGTTAATTTGTTCTTTTATTTCCCTTGCCTGAGGGGATATCTCAGTAACCCTATATTATATTCTTGATGACAGCTGGTTGAGACACAAGAAGGAAACATCCGTCAATACCCTAACAAGGGGTCTTTCTGCACCAGTCTCGCTGGCAGCCAGGTGAGACACAGGAAGTAGGATCTACAGGACCTGCACCATCCATGACACCCACACTTGCTAACGCAGCCACGGCAAAACAATAGTAGCTAATGGCCAACTGGTTACAGCTGATGGCCATCTAATAGCTGACTCAGCACCTTTTCACGTGAGGCCAAGAGCCTGGAAACTGCCTTCCTGGCCCTTTCCCAATGATATCCATCATCTCAAAAATGTCCTTGTATTATTTTGTGTGTTTTTATTTTAATTTTTTTAATTTTTTTTTTAGCTGAGCCATCCTGCCTCCTGTTGGCAGCTTAGATCGGGCAGAGACTCGAACCGCTGTTGCTCAGAGCTCACACTCTTGAGCGAGCTTTTAA
Source organism: Hipposideros armiger (assembly GCF_001890085.2). Taxonomy (NCBI): domain Eukaryota; kingdom Metazoa; phylum Chordata; class Mammalia; order Chiroptera; family Hipposideridae; genus Hipposideros; species Hipposideros armiger. The sequence continues at coordinate 25,536 of NW_017733439.1, forward strand.
CCAACTGAGCCACTCGGCTGGCCCTATTTTGCTGTTGCCTTACAGCTGATTCTTAGACCACCCCCTCTGCATTAGCCTCTGACCCATTAGTCGAGAGAGTGTCTCGGAAAACTGAGGCCAGATGGAATGATATCTGTAAAGCTCTCTCGGAGGGCGTCTCTGGTTTGACTGGGACCTGATGGAATTATATCAGTTGTCTCCCCTGGGAGGACATGTAATTATGTCCTGGGGTGTGGTGGAGTACGAAGGCATAGCATTTGCTGGAGTACAATGGGGAAAAGGTCAATGGAAAAGGCCTTAAGGCACACAAGATTACATGATTAATGACTCACAACATAGCAGTTTACTTCCTTAAAAATTATCAATAAAAAGATTCGGTGGCTCAGTCTAACTCTCGGAAGGCTGAGTCCCTTGGTCTCGCACTTAAATCTTACTTCTGTCTCTGTCTCTTTATTCAATCTGCATCACCCCTCTCGTGTCCCATTTGCCCTTGCCATGCAGGACGTGACATTTTGTGTGTTTTTAAATATAAGAACATTTAACAAGAGCTACTGTAAATCTCAGAAGCAGAGTGTCCGGGGCAGGGTGTGGGATGAGAAATTTAAATCAGTGAGGGAGAGAGTGATTGATGTGATTTAATTAGGTTAGCCAGGGCAGGTTTCTTTGTAGCCTGTCTCCATTAATTTGCAGATATGTGCTAATTATTCTCTTATAACCCTTTCCATCTCCCTTTTCTGTGATTATTTATGCATTCTCTTTTTGAGGATTCTTTGTGATTTCTCCTTTTTGTCTTAATTTAGCTGCATGGTGTTTTGAGTATTATAATGGTTCCTTAAAGGGCCACTGCTTTATTTTTATTTATTTATTTATTTATTTATTTATTTATTTATTTATTTATTTAGCTGAGCCATCCTGCTACCTGTTGGCAGCTCAGCGGCTGCTCAGCTCGAGCTGGACTCGAACCGCTGTTGCTCAGAGCTCAAACTCTTGAGCGAGCTCTTAACCAACTGAGCCACTCAGCCGGCCCTTACCACTGCTTTATTTTATTTATTAGTTCTATGTATTTTTGCACCTTCATTTCACCATTTTTTTCCCATTGGTTGTCTTTGTTTAGTTTTTTTTATTAAAGTTTATTGGAGTGACAATTGTTAGTAAAGTTACATAGGTTTCAAGTGTACAATTCTGTAATACATCATCTATATGCCATGTTGTGTGTTCACCACCCAGAGTCAGTTCTCTTTCCATCACCATATATTTAATGGCTTGGCATGTGATTGTGTTTTCTCTTTTCAGGTATAAATACATAAATGTATATATAAATATGTATGCATGTGTATCAAATATACTTATGATTGTATTGTAAATAAATATACATATTAAAATTGTAGTTTGTTATATAATAGTTTTTGCCTGTGTGTCTTCATTTTTCCAGCTTAAATACCATTTTTTCTTCCACTGCCCACCCTCCTTTCTTTGCCAGAAAGATTAGAAGTTTTTTCTGTATATCATCCCTTCAGAACTAATTATAATCAGACCTCTGTGGCATTTGGAATTGTTTATAATTACAAGGTAGTCAGATTTCCCATCAGATTCATTATTAATTAATCATTCACCCATCTATGCATTGTCTCTTGACATATTAATTGAGCACTATTCTTTGTCAGGTACTATTGTATCCATTGGAGAAAGAGCAGGGAAAGGACCAGCAAAGCCCCGTCCTTCATGATCCTTGCATTCTGTTAGTGAAAGATCAACAACAAACAGACATGGAAGTAACTATTTGGTGCCCAGGTATAAATCTTATCACATGGCCTTGCAAAACCAGAAAGCAGAAAAATTGTACAACTTTTCTGAAAGGTAGTAAAGAAGATCTACTGAAAAGAGTCCCAAGGACCATGAAGAGGTAGGTACTCACTGAAAGATACAGTCCAGTGGTGACTAATGCAGGCTCAGGACATAGTTACTAAGAACCTGCTACACCCAAGGACTGGGCTGGACTCAACAAAAGAAACCGAGTCCACAAGTGATGTCTAAGAGTTTCTCATCCAATCCAATACTCCAGAATTTTCTCCTTTGATCCTCTTCTCTTCTCCCACACCTGCTCTCCTGGGTTACTTGCCACCAGACAAACCAGGATCTTAAACAAACCAGAACACACCATATGCATGACATTACTCAGAAGGCCCCCAGGGCTGGTTTCTACAGTGAAATCTGAGCAGTCATCTGGACACCTAAGGCATCTTCCTTGGGATCACTGACGAGCACAAGGAATCTCCAGGAAAAGCTTAGTGAGGCTGCAACTTGGGGGAACTGAATCAATGTCTAATCCTAAAGTTCATTTGAAAGAACAGCCAGGAATTTTTGAGTGCTTACCAGATTTAGACTTTTGTAGTCCTTAAAATATTTTCAAGATACAGCAAACAAAACATGGTGTTACTGGTGCACCATGGACACTGCAATATTGAGTTTCAAATTAGAGCTGAGGGTGCACCCAGGTCTCTATAAGATAATGGTGGAATTTTGCAGCAGTGGGTAAGGTTAGGATTACTCAAAAGAAAGTGTCAGATAACTATCTCTCTCTTAATTAAAATGGGCATTCACTGTGTGCATTGAGAATTTAAATGCAAAATAAGGCAATTATCAAAATAGTAAAAGAAAGAACTGGTGGTTTAAAGAAAATACAGTGGCAAAGCCAAAGAATGACTGAAACCTAGAAGCAATCAACAAAAAGACTGATACAGCAAATATCATTTTAAAAAATGATTCCACCATTTGCAATGATATGGATGGACCTAGAGACTATTATGTTAAGTGAAATAAGTCAGTCGGAGTAAGTCAAATACCATATGATCTCACTTATATGTGGAATCTAAAAAACTGAATGAATGAGCAAAGTAAACAGAAATAGTCTCAGAGATATAGAGGAAAAACTGATGGTTGCTAGTTGGGAGGGGAGTGGGGATGAGGGAGAAAGGGAAGGGATTAGACAGCATAAATAGGTAACTACAATATTGCCACAAGGATATGAAAGACAGTTCGGGGAATATAATTA
>NW_017733439.1:29436-32582 GCF_001890085.2 Hipposideros armiger
GACAGCAACTTGTCTGTTCCCCTTCCCCCAATTCCCCAGCGCTGTTCCCACCCACCCCAATTCCCCAATAAAAATATTTTTTAAAAAAATGTTTATTTCACAACTTAAAAAAATGACCCCATGTACTTAAACGCTTAAAAATCACTGTGAATCCACTTGTAGGGATCGGCTTAGAAGATCATTACAGATTAGCCTCGGTTTGAATTTAAGCACAGTAACAGCAACTACAGTTTACTTATATTGGAAATAGCAAGGATTTGGGTCTAGTGTTCTGTAGTAAGGGCATAAATTGCTTATGTTCATTATTTGGTGAGGTCACCTGGTAGGCTAATCTGCAGACAGTTGGTGGGGGAGATAAGATGGGGCACGAGAGCAGGCAGAGTGCCTCGGCTCGCATCTCACTAAGACTAAGGATCTGAGTCCCTGCCAGGTACTGCTCAAGTTTGGCCTTATTTAGGACAGTATGGAAGTTGTGCCAGAAGAGGCTGGGCATGCAGGCTTGAAATTAGAGTGGGTGTGAGCCCAGCACCCACTTTTGTAAGAGTGACTAGTATCCTGCAAGGCAGCCAAGTTGGTCTGACCTTCACTATACCTCCACCCCTACTTGGTGACTGCTGCCAAGCACAGGGATGTATCCCCGGGAATTCCAAACCTTTTGGAAGGGAGCTTTTCACCTTCAGCCCCACAAAGCTACAGGGTCTGGAGGAGAGGGACTCCTGGCCATGGAGCATGGGTGCACTGCACACAGATCAGCCCAATTCCCAAGGTAGAAAGACTGCAGATGAGCTGTATGAATGGAGTGAGAAGAGCAAGAAAGGAGATAGATGGGCGGAGGGCCAGTTCAGGTGCAGTAGCTCAGGTGTTTGTGTTTTGGAGGGACAGAGAGAGGGGGTAGTCCAGGGGACACTTGAGCTCCTCATTGTACTAAGGGGATGCCTGAAGGTGAGAAGAACCCAGCACACAACTGGCTCATACAAGAAAGCCCTGTGACCCCCAGTGTCTCGTGCCTCTGTGGGAAAAAGAATCAAAATCTGGAATACATCATCTATGTATCACATTGTGTGTTCACCACCCAGAATCAGTTCTCCTTTCATCACCATATGTTTGATTCCATTTACCCTCATCTACTAACCCAATAAACTTAAAAAAAGAAAAAATCAAAATCAGCAACTTTCTTAAATTTCTATGAATATTCTACCAGGCCCCCTTTCTTTTCCTACAGGACAACTTGGGAGCAATGTCTTGTTAGTGTGACTGGAAAATATGTGCGGTTATTATCCTGATGCTTTATTTGAAGTCATAGTTTATTTAAAAAAAACTAAGCAGGCAACTACACAGAGATGTCTAACATAACCACATCTGTCTAAACCTGGGGCATACCTCCCTGAGGTAGGAAGGTGGACATGAGCAGGAGGAGGAGGAACTAGGAGGCCTCCACAGGTAACCCAGTGGTGTCATCAGCATCCTGTTACAAACCCACTGAAGGAAGTAGCCAGAACAGAGACTTGGGCTAATGCAAACACACTAGGATGAAGGAGAGGTGCAGAGGGAAGACAAAAGCCAGGAAAGGGGAGAAGGATAACCCATCTATAGGATATAAGGCCAGCGTCCCAGAGACGTTGGCCTGCTACCCACCTTTGTGTCAGACTTCTCCATGCTCAGAGTGTACTTGCTTTGCAAATCAACTTTGTTGTCTGCTGTTTGTTTGACTCTTTAGTTTGACTGATTTTTTTCTTTCAAGAGGACAAGAACCGAGGAAAATTGTCATTCTTGGTAACAACCCCTTCAGGGTCATTGCCTTCAGGACAGCAGTAAGCTGCCTGGCCAGAAATCAGGCCCAGGGCAGAGCACACAGTTAGGTACCTCCCAAACCTACTACACTTGGACCCTTCGTGGCACCTAGACCCACTGTGGCAGTGAACACTGTAGTGTTCATTGTTTCCTTTATGCAACAAGATGCTGCCTCTGCTGAAAAGAGAGAATTGGTTGTTGAGCCAGTAGAGGTCAGGTATCGAGTTCTCTCCTAATGACAGAAAACTAATACATGTGATAAGAAAAGTCAGCTTTTACAGATGCTGGAATGGGTGGGCATTATCTGTGTACCTGGATATCTTCTCTACCTGTCTTTCCACATTTGATTTCACATATGCACACACTTCTTTTTATTCCCAAGTGGATGGAAAGGTTTCTAAATTTCTTGGCCTTAGCCAAGCAAGGACTCCTCTTAGGAACCAACTTTATTTTTGTTATTTAAAAAAAAAATTTTAATTTTTTATTGTTAGTTTCAGGTGTACAGAACAAATGCAATAGTTATCCTTTTCACCCTTCACACAGAAACAACCCTCTCCCCCATTTACTGCCCTCCCACCCCCTGATATCATGTTTATCTATTACAATTCCATTGATTCCATTCCCACACTCTACTCCATGTCCCATGACTGTATGTATGTATAATTATAGTTGATATACATTATTCTTCAACATCAGCTTCAGAAATACAGTGCGGTGGTCAGGCCTCTACACCGACCATGAAGTGGTCTCCCTAACAAGACATGAGTCCATCTGGCCCCCTAAAAAATATTTACAACATTTTGATTATATTCCCCAGAGTGTCTTTTCTATCCCTGAGGCCATATTGTAGTTACCAATTTGTATTGTCTCATCCCTTCCCCTTCTCTTTCATCCCCACCCACTCCCAACTAGCAACCCTGTTTTTCCTCTGTGTCTCTGAGACTATTTCTGTTTACATTTCTCATTTATTCAGTTTTTTAGAATCCACATATAAGTGAGATCGTATGGTATTTGTCTTTCCCTGACTGACTTATTTCACTTAGCATAGTGTTCTCTAGTTCCATCCATATTGTTGCAAATGGTACTATTTCCTTCTTCTTTAGAGCTGAGTAATACTCCATTGTGTAAATGTACCATAGTTTCTTAATCCAATCATCTACTGATGGGCATTTCATTTGTTTCCATTGTGACTAGCACCGCAATGAACATAGGGGTGCATATATTTTTTCAGATTAATGTCTTGGATTTTTTTGGATAAATACCTAAGAGTGGAATTGGTGGGTCATAAGGTAGTTCCATTTCCAGTTTTTTGAGATACCTCCATACTGATTTCCATAGTGGCTGCACCAGTCTGC
>NW_017733439.1:35312-37210 GCF_001890085.2 Hipposideros armiger
TAGGCCTGCACTGCTATGAACTTCCCTCTTAGGACTGCTTTCGCTGCATCCCAGAGATTTTGGGTTGTGGTGTTTTCATTTTCGTTTATCTCAAGGTATCTTTTGATTTCCTCCTTGATCTCATTTTTGACCCACTCGCTATTTAGTAGCATGTTATTCAGCCTCCATGCATTTGTGAGATTTCCAGAATTCTTCTTGTAATTGATTTCTAGTTTCATACTATTGTGGTTGGAGAAAACGCTTGATATGATTTCAATCTTCTTAAATTCATTCAGACTTGTTTTGTGGCCTAACATGTGGTCTATCTTGGAGAATGATCCATGTGCATTTGCAAAGAATGTATATTCCGTAGCTTTGGGGTGAAATGCTCTGAAAATATCGATAAAATCCAGCTGGTCTAAAGTGCGATTTAAGGCCACTGTTTCCGTGTTGATCTTCTGTCTGGAGGATCTGTCCATTGGTGACAGCAGGGTGTTGAAGTCCCCTACTATAATAGTGTTACTGTTGATCTCTGTCTTTATGTCTGTCAAGATCAGTTTTATATATTTAGGGCTGCTATGTTAGTTGCATAGATGTTTCCTAAGTTATGTCCTCTTAGACCCCAGAGACCAGAGCTGCTTTTATAGGCAGGTGCACACCCTACAAGGGGCTACCCCAAAGATGAACTTTTCCCCTTCCAGAGAGAGGCAAGGTTTCTGCGGTCTTCAGCTTCTCTGTGTCTGAGGTCCCTGTCCCCCTCCATTGCAGCCTGGGAGCACAGCCTCCTCCACCCAGACCTGACCCTTCCTCCTACGCAGGTTGCAGCCCTCACCTGGCCTGGATCCCACGTGGGTACCTAACCTTCTGGACTTTGTTCTCCCCAAGCCCTGCCTGTAACAGCCTTTCTACACTCTCCCCAGCTTTTCCAACTCAGCATCCGAGGCATAGCTCTCCATCCTGGAGCGGGTGTGCGGTCAGAGCCCAGCCCCAGCTGGAATCTCTGTTCACCAGCAAGGTCCAGAGCCTGGAGTCACCGCCCTGCCAGGTCTGGGAGCCTTTTGGTGTTGGCTTTGGTCAGGCAGGGCCAGATGACTCAGCCCCCTCCCCGCCCACCAGGAGGGCCTGGTCTTATGGGAAAACACGTGACTGGCACAATCCACTCTATCGGTGATTTCCTTTCCTGGGTCATCTCATTTTTGGGACCTGGGTGTGAGGGCACTGCAGCTTGATGGCCATCTCCACCCAGAAGCTTCCCTCCGTGTCACCTGAGGGTGCAGAGATGGGATCCAGCTCCTAAGGATGGGAATATTTGCTGTGAAGTCATCTCTGTTCCCATACACTGATCACCATCCCTCTTTTTCTGAAACCAGCTGTGTCATCAGAGGTCACAGAAGAGATGCCTGCTGGGGCTGAGGGAAGGGGACCTACAGACAGCTGTAGGGCATACGCCCCATTGAAGGGTTCACAGCAGAAACGTGGGCCCAGTGTGGCCACACGTTCCAATTTCTCAAGACAAGGCAGAAGTCTAAATTCTTATGTGAAATTTCACCATTTTCAATTTTAACAACAAATATTCCCCATCCCGAGGTGTCACGTCCTGCGTGGCAAGGGCAAATGGGTCTCGAGAGGAGCGACGCAGATTGAATAAAGTAAAGAGACAAAAGTAAGATAAGAGCGAGACCAAGGGACTTAGCCAGAGAAGACTGAGCCCCGAATCGGGTCAGCGCCTGGCTTTTATTGAGAATTTTCAAGGAAGTAAAACTGCTGTCAATTAGCATCCGTATAAGATCTTGTGCCTTAAGGCCTTTTTCCATTAACATATCCCAGTGTGTTCCAACAAATGCTATGCCTTCACACATCCACCACATAGCCCCAGGACACTTGTTACTGTGTCCTCCCAGGGGAGATAACTATTATCA
>NW_017733440.1:0-3535 GCF_001890085.2 Hipposideros armiger
ATTTTCAGCCAAATATTGTCTATACAAGTTTTATGTTTAGTTCGTGTTAATGAAGCCTTCTATTCTCTATTACTATGTTAACTAGTTAGTTTTGGACCAAATCACTATTCAAGTGTGCTGATATGAGATTACAGCCATAGGGGAATTCAACCCAAGACCAGTGTTAAAAAAATAAACTGATTTATAATGTTTAATGGTTGAACTTTAAAAAATCGATCTAGGAATATGGTGTGGTACATGTTATAGGTAACTAAATGACACAGGCATTCGCTATTTTCCTCATTTCTCTCCTGATTAGCATGCTTCAGAATCTGTGGGAAGAAAGCAGTCTCAAGTCCAGCACGTGGGGCCACGGAACAGGCATTAATCTTGACCACAAAGGTCCAGTCGTTCGCTGGCAAGGCATTCATCTTCTCTGCACCTCATCTGTAAATTGAGGGGTTTGCATGAAAGACAATTGCTGTGGTCCTTTGCTGTTCTTACTTCTATACTGCTACATCGTTATTTAATTGCCGGCCTGGAGAAGAAGCTAGCACTGCTGTCAGTGCCGTGGGAAGACAGCAGAACTTTCCACAGCGAGAGACTTCTCCCAAGTAGGTAATAAAAGTAGGAAGCATTTCAAAACCTAAACGCGATACCACGCAACAGCTCTGGTCCCTTCACCTGTTTAGAGCGCACGTTTCGTGAGTCTGTACGTGAGGATGGAATGATTTAGCCGGTAGGCGGTGCGTGATCTACTCGTAAAAATACGACTTCCAACAATCCCAGGTTAAGTTGTTTTCCTTTTGCCTTGAAAACAAAAGAGAAGAAACGCGCTTGAGCCTTGGCTGGTGAATTGCACGCTGCTAGTCCCTGAGCTGTCAAAGCCCGCTTTAACTGATACTCCTCGGCGCCCACCACTCGGGTGTGTGGGTCCCGGAGCAGCTCCTGACCAGATGTCCCTGCTTCGCCGTGCCCTCTGTCCCCTGGGGGGGTAGGGGTGGGGGCGGGGAACCGCAGAGCAGCTGCGGGGGCGGAGCAGGGCGCAGACCCCAAGCGGGGCAGGCGCTCCCTTGCTGCCATCTGTTGAATTCAATTCCTGTCCAGCAGCCGGGAGAGCGACCCCTACTCTGCGGCCTGTCCCCGCGCCACTTGGAAAGAACGTGTCGTGTCGTGCGTGACAGCGCCGCGCCCTGGTGTATAAAAGCAGAAGCAGAAAGCGGGCTATGAGTGATTGGCGACTAGTCAGGGAATGTGAAGTTCATCTTACCAGTCGGGGTGGAAGAGAAGGAGAGCCAGGTGGGGACAGGGACCCACTAGGGACAACCCCGGGCCCGGGCAGAGGTGGGGATAGGCGGGGTCTCGCCCGGGNGAGTATTTTCCCCTCACCTCTTTGAGCTACCTCTGAAACATTATTTGAATTACAATGGAGAAGTATTCTCTTTATGCAGCTGCACTATGTATGCTGTCTGGTATCTAAAGGAAGGAAAACATAGTTATCCAATGAAAGGTTTCCGAAAACACTGGGATGAGGATGTCTCTGCTTTGATCTTAACTTGATCCAGAAATTGATGGATCGGAGATAGCTGGTGAAACAAACAGTAATGATTCTATGCGTGAAGAGTTTTATTGTGCATATAGAATTTTCAGGCCGTGCCTCATTTGGTCCACCTTTAGATCAAAGGGCAGGAATGCAGGGGATGATGAAACATGGATTACAAACCCTATAATACGGAAGAGCAACCTTTTTCCTTTTTCATAGCTGAAAATTTCTACTTTCACTCAAAGAATTTTTTTGTTAATTCACTTTCCTTGCAATTTATTTCTTAGCATCCTGGAGGATCCTAGCTCTTCCAATCTGACTTTAGGTGGCCCTTGCTTAGCATCTAAAATTCTTTTTTTAAATAATTTTTCTTCTGACTTTGTAAGAAACTCAACAACTCAGGTAGTTTTTTTTACCTCTGCTGTAATATTTGATAAGTCTTAAGCTTGACTGAATAGGAAACAATACGTAATTATGCTACCAAATGACCCTGAACCTTTACGTTGTTACTTTGTACAATACAGTACGGTATGACATATCCCAAACAAGCACAAAAATGACTCCTAAGGCTGGGAGGATTCACAGAGCCCTGTATAATTAGGCCTTCTTCAGGAGAGGAGTGAGGCAGAAAACTAGAGAATTTCACATACAGAAAAATTCCCTAAAAATTTTGGTAAGTCATGTTGTTCACCAAGTCCCACATGACCCAGTAGCTTCTCCTTCCCCCCCCCCACCCTATCTTTTCACTTCTTCACTACTGAATCTTCTTCATATGCCTCCAGTTCTCTTAGAACTTTCTACCCCTTTCTTTAAGTTCAGTTCTTCATTTCTGCTTCTATCCATTGCCCTTAGAAGTACAATGGGTCCATAGCTAAGCTCCTCCTTAGAAGGTGAGGGAAGGAGAAAGTTTGGGAGTATTTATATTTTATTGCTATTGTCTCCACCACAAATGTCACATGAAATTAATCAGTGTTTTAGTTATGATACCTCCGTGATGTAAGGACCCAGATACACACAGTGAAGACGGTTGATTAGAACAAAGGAAGGGTGGCCCTTTTCCTTCTGAGGCTCTGGAAGTGTGAGAACCTGTGAAAAACCTGGTCTTAGAACTTGAGGTCGTGCTCCTTACAAGGTCTGTGTCATTGAAGACGCTTAACCAACATGAGACCTGGTTTTGTCACCTGTAAAATGGTGATCACTGATTTAACAAATTTTTACCCAGCCTAGCGCTGTGCTAGTCATTGTATATAAAAAAATGTTAAGATTGCCTTTTTCTGAAGAAACTGACAATACGATTGAGCAGAAGGACATAAACATAATTATCATAGTTTCATCCATGCTAATGTAGAGGAAGGAGAGAGTGGGAAGGAAACTAGCCAATGCAGCAGCTAGCTTTCTGGGCAAGCCATAACACATTTTGAATTGGTAGTGATATTTGTTCTAGACCATGAAAGGTGGGGATTTAATTACCCTGACCTTTTGGACTTCATGCAGCAGATAGATGTGACACAGCTCACATCCCTGTAACAGAAGAGCGATTAAGATTAAGCAATGCCAACAAGCAGGAGATATCATAATGAGTAAATATGTACATAAAGTGAATGAATACATAAAGAGTACTGAAGATCTGTGGACTTGGAGGGTGACAGCCCTGGAATACGCTTCCTTGTGTTGAGTTTTGACCCATAGTTTAAAAGAAACTATTGGAAGAGGAGGTGCTAGGAAATTCCAAACTAAGGAGAGGTGGGCACCAAGGAATAGCATATGCAATGTAAATCGGGGGAATAATGATTTCAAAACCAAAACAGTACAGATCTTTCATGTCATTGTAACTTAAAAGCCTTTAAAAGCTTCACAGTGTCTATAGAAAAGAAGCATGGTATTAAAAGGCCCTCCAAACTACATAGTAGACTCATTTTGTTTTACTGCGAGTTTACCTCCCTGCCACCCAACACACAAACATTCAAATGCATTCACATGCACATATATCCCCTCCTGATTATACTCCTACAC
>NW_017733440.1:9295-21952 GCF_001890085.2 Hipposideros armiger
GTCATTTTTTAATCTTGTAAAAAAACCTTTTCTTATCAGAAAAGAATCTTTCTCCTTATTTACGTTTTAGAGAATCATGATTTTTGGTCCATGCTGCGATACAGTCTCCTTGGGCAATGATTATGTCTTTGGGCTCCACAGGAAAGTGGAGTAAGAGTAGATTTGTTGGAAGAGTAGTGTTATGCTATTTAAAAAACATGCGTTTTTCTTTAAATGGTAATCACTAATTACTTGGAAGCTATTTTGCACACATAAAAGTTATACATGTACAGTCATATGCCTTCTAATGACGCAGATACGTTCTGAAACGCATCATTAGACAATTTCAAGTTTGTGTGAACATCATAGAGTACATTTACAAAAACCTAGATGGTCTAGCCAACTGCACACCTAGGCTGTATGGTAAATAGCCTATTGCCCTTAGGCTACAAGTCTGTACAGCATGTTACTGTACAAAACAACACAAGATTAAGTCAAGCACAAGACAAAATGATGCAATCAAGAGACGCAGTAAGCATGAGATGTATGAGGCTGCTGCTAGTGTAATATGACATTGTTTTACAGCAAACTTTTTTATAAGGAGGAAAAGTACACTCTAAAATAACTGCTAATAATATAGTAAATACATAAACCAGTAACAGTTGTTTATTATCATTATGAAGTATTATATACTGTACATAATTGTGTGTACTTTTATACAGCTGGCAGCGCAGTAGGTTTGTTTACATCAGCATCACCACAAACATGTGAGTAATGTGCTGTGCTATGACGTTAGGATAGCTAGGCTGTCACTAGGTGATAGGGACTTTTCAGATCCATTATAATCTTACGAGACCACTGATGTATGTGCAATCCGTGCTTGACCAAAATGTCGTTATGCAGTGCATGACTATACAAAAAAAAGGAACATTAGGTAACTGGGAGTGCAGGGAATACAAGGTTGGAGTGGGTTATGCTCATGGTGAAGTCATCATTTTTAGATTTCCCTCCCTGCTAGGAAACTGGCACACTGAGAGGAGGGAGGAAAGACAGTAAGGCTTGAAAGCGTTCTCCCAGATAAAGCTTGATATTCTAGTGGTAGAGCCCCCTCATTGGCTAATTAAGGACCCTGCTTGATTGACCAAGGAAAACTCACTGTTTGTATATTAATACTTAGTACAGAATATTCTTAAAAGGAACTTTTAGTTATATACTAGTACTTTTACTTCTAATTAGATTGAACTCACATATGTATTTTATGAAATACTGTATTTTATGTAGGCTTCTAATCTTAAGATTTGGTTAGTTTTTATATGGTTAATATGAAGTAGGGATGAATTAGTTAACTAGATGAAGTATAATCAATAGTTTCTGTTATCAGGAATTTATGCCTTGCACAGTACTAGGTAGATGTCTAATAAATATTTGTTGAGCGGTTATTAATGACGAGCCTCTGCTACAAGATTCGTACAAAGTATGCCATAATGGCTGATACTCAATAATAATGGCACTTTTTCTCGGACGAAAGATCTATTCCACCATACTTGACACTGTCTAGATCAGAAATAGAATTACTGAGCTGTTCCTGCCTCTAAAGAACCCTAGTAAGTTGGATTATGTCCTGAGGGAGGAAGTTGGAAACCTTTTCTGTGAAGAACAATTATAAAAAATAAGAATATTTAACTTGGAGAAGGGACAACTGCGGAGTACGATGGCTGTCTTGTGGAAGAGAGTGATACTCTGGGTGTCTTCATGGCAATGANAGTCGGGACGGAAGGGAAGGAGAGCCAGGTGGGGACAGGGACCCACTAGGGACAACCCCGGGCCCGGGCAGAGGTGGGGATAGGCGGGGTCTCGCCCGGGTCGCCTGCTCAGCGTGACTCTGCGGTGCTCCGTGCGACTGCCGCGGTCCCGCCGCCGGGTCTGGAGTCATTGGGAAATGGGACTTGTCTGTGATGCTCGGCACCTCGCGTTCCCAAAGACAAGGGAAAGCAAAATGAAAGCGCAGGGGGCCGCCCGGGCCAGAGGCAGGGCTGCAGTGGGTCGAAGCTCTGCAGGGACAACTCGGGTCCGGCCCCGCCCCCTGCGCCCGGTCCGCCCGCCCAGCCGCAGTCCCCGAGAGCCGCCGCGCAGCCGGCATCGGGGCGGGATCCCGGGGCCGTCGCAGGGAGCAGAGCTCGGCTCTCCGTGCCTGTGCTTTCGCCCGCCCCGGCCTGCTCGCCGCGTCGGTCCCCTGGCCGGGTCTGGCTGAGCAGCCCGCCCTCCGGCTCCGAGCAGAGGCTCTCAGGCCGCCCCAGGGGCCCGCCCACCAGACCCTGCCCGGCGGCCGTCTGCCTGTTTGGACCCTGCTGTTGGTGACGCCTGGCAGAAGGCTACCATGGAGGGGGATGGTTCCGACTCGCTGGTGAGTGGGGGAGCGGAGCAGCCTCTCACGTCACGATGGCGGCGGCCGGGGTCCCTGGATCTCTGTTCCCTCCGCGGTGAGCCGGGAGGGAGCCACTCCTGTGGAGGCGCCAGGGCTGCTGGGTGGTGGCCCCGCTTCCTCTTCGCCTTCCCCGCCCCGGGTTCCGCAATCCGGTGCGCCCCCTTTCTACCACTCGGTGGGTCGGAGTCGGGGTCACCTGGGCCCGGAAGAGGGCACCACCTCTCCGGTGCGGTTATCGCACCCTGAGCGCCTCGGGGAGCCCGGGCGGGGCTCTGTAATGGAGTTCAGGGTTGTAGAATTAATTCCCTTTAGGGAGTCAGGTGCGCGGCGGGGCTCTGGGCGCGTGTCCCGCCGCCCTGTGTCTGGGAGCGCTCGCGTCCCGCTCAGACCCCCGCGGGCTCCGCGGGCAAAGGCTGCTCCCCGGCTGTGCCTGCTCGCTGGAGGCGGGCTGGCTTCGGCAACTGCCGGAGTACAGGTGGTTCTGTTTCAAGGGGTCGGATATGCAGACTTGTTAGTTTCCCGTCGAACCTCATTTATTTTGAAACAGCTTAATTGTGGGAGCCACCACATCACGTTTCTCTTAATCAGATTGTTTCCCCCTCAATGAATGCAAAAGGAATACTGATGTTTCATCTGGATAAGGATTACTTTATATCCATCAATTTTAAAAAGTGACTTGTTCAGTTTTAATTTTCTGTGTATTTCCAGTAGTTGAAATGATTGTGCAACGCTATGAGTACTTTAAAATTACAACTGCCGGGATGCTAAATATAGATTCCATAGCCCGTGAAGTTTGGGTTACATGGGGGGAAAAACACGTAGGGAAAGGATAGGAAAACGGTAGGAGGTTCTCAAACCTTTTTAGTTGTAATGAGTCTGCATGTTTCTCATTGACAATAACGCAAGCTTGTAGTATTGAGAGCACTTGTAATGGTGCCTTCTCATCCTGTACACTCTTTCAATATTCATAAAGCGCTTTTAAAAGGTAATTCCTTTGATCTTGCAGCATGAGAACTTCAAGCATTTTTACCTACATTACAGTTGCAGCATATGAAAAATGGTCATGTTTAATGTAGAAAATTGCTGATAATTCAGCTTGTAAATAGATTTCAAGTAGGGTTCCATGAACATCCTGGTGAACCCAGTTTTTACCAGCTCTTATTTGCCAGTCACAAAGTTAATGTGTTAAATAGGACTAGTCTTATTCTTGTGGTATTTTCTTAATTTTTTATTGAAGTAATCTGCTTTTAGGATTTCACCAAAGTCCTAAACTAATGAAATAAGGATCTACTAACTTCATACTGGATGAAATATTAATGGTCCCCTAATATTTTCTGCTAATTTTTCTCATAATTCAGTTTTTACCATCTCATGTCCCTTCAGTTCTAGGCTGTTGGATGTTGAGGGGGGTTGATGGTATAGAATTTCATAGCCAAAAAGGAGCTTCAGATGAAAAAACAAACAAACCCGTTGCTTAATTCTTTTTGGAAAGGTAAACAGGTAAACACATGTACTTATACAAAAGGTATGAGCATGTTAATATATTCACTAACAGCCTTTGAATCTGATTTCTTTTTCTCATTTTAAGGTTACCATTAAGAATATCGAAAGAGAGCTTATTTGCCCAGCATGCAAGGAGCTGTTTACCCACCCATTGATTCTCCCTTGTCAACATAGTATCTGTCATAAATGTGTAAAAGAACTCTTACTGACACTTGATGACTCAGTCAATGATGTGGGATCAGACNTTTCTACCCCTTTCTTTAAGCTCAGTTCTTCATTTCTGCTTCTATCCATTGCCCTTAGAAGTACAATGGGTCCATAGCTAAGCTCCTCCTTAGAAGGTGAGGGAAGGAGAAAGTTTGGGAGTATTTATATTTTATTGCTATTGTCTCCACCACAAATGTCACATGAAATTAATCAGTGTTTTAGTTATGATACCTCCGTGACGTAAGGACCCAGATACACACAGTGAAGACGGTTGATTAGAACAAAGGAAGGGTGGCCCTTTTCCTTCTGAGGCTCTGGAAGTGTGAGAACCTGTGAAAAACCTGGTCTTAGAACTTGAGGTCGTGCTCCTTACAAGGTCTGTGTCATTGAAGACGCTTAACCAACATGAGACCTGGTTTTGTCACCTGTAAAATGGTGATCACTGATTTAACAAATTTTTACCCAGCCTAGCGCTGTGCTAGTCATTGTATATAAAAAAAATCTTAAGATTGCCTTTTTCTGAAGAAACTGACAATACGGTTGAGCAGAAGGACATAAACATAATTATCATAGTTTCATCCATGCTAATGTAGAGGAAGGAGAAGAGTGGGAAGGAAACTAGCCAATGCAGCAGCTACCTTTCTGGGCAAGCCATAGCACATTTTGAATTGGTAGTGGTATTTGTTCTAGACCATCAAAGGTGGGGATTTAATTACCAAGAAGCAAATGCTGTTCCTGTTCAAGAGACATAAATTAAATTCCTTCAGGAGCCAAGTGAATGATATAAATAAGTAAAGTGGAGGGGGTTAGAAAGGATACAAAAGGAGCCTGTGGCAAACTGGAGAGTGCATGCCTGTTTAAAGTTGTTCTTTTTTTCCAGAATTCTTCTGACCAAACAAAAATCTGTGGACAGATAATGGTAATTCCATGCATAAGGTGTTTGAGGAACACATTGTAGGATGCTTGTGAATTGGGGCTAGAGGCATCTAGCAGTGTCAGGGGAAGGAGTGAGGAAGTAAGGAAATTCGGAATCAGATGTGAAGGGCCTTCTATGTTGGTCTAAGGAGTTTGGATTTTATCTTGTAGATAGCAGGGAGGCTATTGAATTCTTCATTTAGGTGGAGTGACATAATAAGGTTTGTTTTGTAGGATAATTGATTGCCCTCATTGAGGGAGTAAAATGAGTGTATTGGATTCCCAGTGGTCAGAGACCCATTGCACAAATTTATGTGAGTGGTGATAAGGCCTGAACCAAGACAGTAACAGTGAGGATGGAGAGGGGAGCTTAGTCAAAGGAGAGACTCCTGATGTAGAAAGAAGCCAGCCTCCTTGGAGTTCTTTGAAAGGGATAATGTGAGTGAAAACAATTTGTAACCAGCACAGTGTGGTGTAGTTGGGAGGTGATGTTTACCACTTAGATGGAGGATGGCTGAGGTCAGGGATGGGAAACATGGTGCTCCCTTAGTTTCCATATTCATTTGTGGTGGCCTCACCAGGTGCTCAGAAGTCTAGGTGAGGTGAGGTGGGATTGAATCCCTCTGAGGCTGACCAACTTTCTGCAGAAGACAGGCTATAATCCCAGCCTAAGCTTGGCCATTTCATCTGGGCCCTGGGTGCTCAAGACTTTCTGCTACTTCCATGGATGTCTTCTTCTGTGAATATTCAAGTTTCTTCAGTAAGGGAAAAAGCTAAAAAGAGCAGACACTTTTATTGCAGAAATGTTATCCCATGTGAAAAAAAATAACACTAATACATCTTACAACTTCTAGCCAGAATCTGCTAGGCTGCTGCTATAGCAACCTCAACAGAAAGGACTCATGGAACCCCCACCAGATCCCTCCTGAATCTGTACACCTGACAGTCACCCTCCTAGTGAGGCTGTCTCTCTTCCATTACACCCACTAAGTGAAGATCCAGAGCAAAGAGACAGAAAATAACATCTAACAATCTGCTTGTCATTTTGAAAAAGCTCCCTGTATAAATGTCATGGAAACAAGCTGTTCTTGCAGAAAGAAAAGAAGAAAGCCCTGCCTTGCTTGCTTCCCTTTCAATTTTAATCTTCCGAATAAAAGGGTAACACAAAGCAAATGTTAAGTGTTTGAAAGCAAATCTCTCTGGAGCTTGGCCATGGTGTGGTTCAGCCACATCCAGCCTGCTGCTTGGCTCCAGGCTGCAGGAGCTCCCGATCAAGCTTGCTGCGTGAAGATCAACTGACTGCTTAAGATGCCATCCGGAGAACATGAACTCAAAACAGGCTGATATGTGAGAATGAGTGTTTATCTTTTAATCAGGACCAAGGTTGCTTGCTAGGGTACTGGCTATAAGGCCAACAAATTTCTGTTCAATTAGCAAACCCTTGCAGGCACATGACCTATACAGTTCATTGTGATTTGATTCTCTGAGGGGAGCCCAGATAAGCATGGCTCTTTTCTCTGTCCGTCGGGTGAGAGGTGCTGTTTGTGTGAGCTGCAGGGGAGGCCTGGTGTGTTGCACACAGGAGAGCCCAGAGGAAGGAGCCTTTATTGTCAGCTGGGATTAGCAGGGAGGGTGACAGAGAAAGCATTTGAACTGAGCCCTAGAGGAGAGGTAGGATTATAACATCAGGGCTAGAGAAGGAGAAAGGGAATTCCAAGGACATTCAATGAAAGCAAGGTCAAGAAAGTGAAAGGGGACTATTTGGGGCAAAATCATGGAAGGTCCTGAAAAACATATATAAGCATTTTCCTATTTGGACTGGAATGGAGACTTAGATATATCCTGTGTGTGTGTGGTTAGCCAATACCCACACCCCAGAATCTGCTCATTTGCTTAGGGACACAGGAGCTTCCTGGGAAAGGAACTTGAATCATGTCTTTGCTTAGGGTTGACCTATACAGACATGGATAGCAAAGTGATGGGAGAGGGCATCAAGAAACCAAATTGTAGCAAGAACCTGCAGAGTCTCTGGAAAAGAAACCCCCCTGCAAGTAAGAAATTTGGCATGATTAGTTAGATTCAGTGTAATGGTGTGGATGGAGGTCAGAGAGGAGACCCAAAGAGAACAAAGCTCTGTTGTGGTGGAAAAGAGATTGTTAAAGTTTTATGGCTTGGGACACAAGAAACCCTACTATGTAACTCCTTTAAAAGAGAATAATAGAGAGGAGGAGTTTTATTTTCTATTCACTTCAAAAGAAATAGCCCCTGTGAGTCGTCACAGAGGGAGCTATTACAAAACAACCAGCAAGAGATGAAGAAGGGAATTAATGATAGTTGCTCTGGTGGAGGAGGAAAGAACGCAATGGTGACACCAACACAAACAAGAACCAGAGAGACTTGCACATATTGAGTCATCCTGAGAGGACTAAGAAGCTGGGCTCCCCCTGAAAGGAAATGGCTCAGAACCTGAAGTTATCCAATGGGGAAATGCTATAAAACTGGAAAATTATAGGTTAAACACTTGGACACATGAACTAATGATGTACAAGGAACATTTTGGGCTATGTAAAAAAATTGTGGTTGAGTCTATGGACAAATTTTCCAAGTGCATTGGGCAGAACACTTGTTCTGAGCAGGCTAGGACTTGAGCAGAGTATTTTGGGATGGAAAGAGACTGGGGTGTGCAGAATAGTGAGATCATCTTTTTGCAGGAGACCAGAAAAAAATGTAATGACTTGGGTTAGGCAGGCCGATAGAAGTGGAAAGGAGGGACCAATAGGATCCATTTCACTAAAGGAGCATGGAACAAAGGTAAAGACTAGTTGCTTGTTTCATTGGTTGATTGGATATGAATGCAAAAGAAGAATGAATAAAAAATTTGTGAAGGTTTAAGAGTCAAGAAAATATAGCACAGCTATTGAATGAATGAGCTTTAGTGTCAGCTGGATTTGATCCTGCCTGGGCAACTTACTAGTGAGGGAACTTGGGTGTCACTTAGCCCTACTAAATGTGGTTTCTAATCTGCAAATAGAATAATACCTATATCTCAGGCTTACTTCTTGATTAAATGATATATTTTATGTAGCATAGTTAAAAAGATCTTTGCCATGGAGAAGAATCATTTTGTGGAGAAAAATGATGAATTTGTTTTAAATAATAAAAGTACTTATTTAGGTCTTTTAAAAAAATCTTAATAATTTTCTGTGTAAGGGCTTTTTACATCTTCCATTAAACTTACTTCTGGATTTTTGGTATTATTTATGCTATTGCAAGTTGTATCTTTTAAACATTGTTAATTTATAATTATTTGTTGCTGATTGGATTTTCTATATTTGCTACTTACTACCCAGCAAACTTGCTGACTTCTCTTATTAATTTTACAATTATTCTGTAAATTGTTTTGGAATATCTATGTACATTATCATATATGTACATAATCATATTGTCTATATTACCATGTTATTGTAATAATGCTGTGTAGATAGTACTCTTTCTTCCTTTATAGGCAGTATAATTTATTTTACTTCATTGCACTGTCTATAACTTCTAGACACATTCTGATTACAAGTGATTATAGTAGTCATCCTGTCTTCCCTGTGATCTCAGGGGTTGAACTTTTAATATTTTGTGTGACAGTAGTCCCCCCTTATGTTTGGTTTTGTTCTTTGTAGTATCAGTTACCCTTGGTCAACCATGGTTTGAAAATATTAAATGGAAAATTCCAGAAGTAAACAATTCATAAGTTTTAAATTGAGTGCCTTTCTGAGTAGTGTGTTGAAATCTTGCGAGGTCTAGCTCTGCCCTGCCTTTTGTCCAGTGTATCCACTGTATATACTACCTGCCTGTTGGTTACTTAGCCCTGACACCATGGCGGTATCATCGAGCTTGCCTTCAAGTAACCCTTAGAGTAGGCTAATGCTATGTCACAATGCCTGCATCATTTATTTCACTTCATCTTGTCACGTAGACATTGTATCATCTCACAACATCACAAGAAGGGTGAATACACTAATAAGATAAATTTTGATAGATCACATTCACGTTATTTTTTACTACAATATATTATAATTGTTCTATTTTTTTTTTTTTTTAGCTGAACCATCCTGTTGGCAGTTCAGCGACAGCTCAGCTCGGGCCGGGAATTGAACTGCTGTTGCTCAGAGCTCACACTCTTGAGTGAGTTCTTTTAACCAACTGAGTCACTTGGCTGGCCCTGTTCTAGTTTATTCTTAGTTGTCCTTAATCTCTTATTGTGCCTAATTTATAAATTAAACTTGATCATATGTGTGTATGCATAAGAAGAAGCATATAGTATACATAGGGTTCAGTATGACCTGAGATTTCAAGCATCCACTGGGAGTCTTGGAATGTATCCCTTGCATCTAGGGGGAGACTACTGTAAATAAGATGTCATGGTAGGTCTTGTGTAGATTCATTCCATTGGATTAAGGAAGGAACATTCTTTTTCTGTTTTCCCAAAGTTATTGTAATGAATGGATGTTTATTTTTATCAGATGCTTTTAATGAATCTGTTGAAATGATCATATATATTTCCCTTTATTCTTTTAACATAGTGAATTACTCTGGTTGAATTCTGAATATTAAACCAACTTTGCAATTCGTGAATAAACCCATATAGATAAATAGATGCATACTTAGAAGTATCATGGATTTAGTGTGCCAATACATTGTTTCATAATTTTTGCATCGATGTCCATGAGGGAGATTGGCTGACAACGTTTTTTCTTGTAATATGCTTTTTAGGTTTTGGTATGAAGATTTTAAGTCCTCACAGAAAGAACTAAGAAGCGTTTTAAAATTTCTAGTCTTGTTATTACTTATTTAAATGTGTGGTAGAATTCATTGATAAGTTTATCTAATCTTGGAATTGTGTATGGTGAAGTTTCTAATTCTAAATTTTATTTCTTTAGTAATATAGGGCTCTTCCAGTACTTTTTTCAGTACTGGAATGTTATATTTTTCTAAGAAATTGTTTTATCTAAATTTTCAAATTTATTGCTTATAAATTGTTCATAATGTCCTCTCAATATCTTTTTAATGTCTAAGGTATCTTTTGTGATGTCTCTTTTATCATTAGTTATGTTGACTCTTTGGTGTTGTGTTGGTCTTACCCACACTAGCCAACAGTTTATTAATTCTATAGTCTTTATTTATTAATATCTGTTCAAAGAACCAAATTTTGGTCCTGAAAATCCTCTATATATTATGTTTTCTACTTCATTAATTTATGGTATCCTGCTTTTCCTTCTAATACCCCATTTTAAAGCTATGTATTTCTTTCTAAGCATGGATTTAACTGCAGTCTACAATTTTGGCATTATATTTTCATTATTAATCATTTCTAAGGAGTTTACTCTAAAATTGAGGCCTAAATGATGAACAGTTAACTGTACCCAGAGGTCTGTGTTCTGTGTCTGGGAGACAATATTCAAGCAAAGAACAGCAGCCTGTATAGACTCAAAGGCAGCGGTTCTCAACCTTCCTAATGCTGTGACCCCTTAATACAGTTCCTCTTGTTGTGGTGACCCCCAACCATAAAATTATTTTCGTTGCTACTCTATAACTGTAATTTTGCTAGTTATGAATTGTAATGTAAATATATTTTTGTTTTCCAAGGGTCTTAGACAACCCCTGTGAAAGGGTCGTTCGACCCCCAAAGGGGTTGCGACCCACAGGTTGAGAACCACTGCCCTAAGGCAAAAATGAATCTCAGTGAGTTCCAAGAAGAGAAAAGAAGGCTAATGTTAACAAAGAAAAGATCAGAATGCTATCCAAAGCACAGACTAAACATTGAGAGAATTACTCAACTAGAAGATAGATCTGAAGAGACTATCCAGAATGCTGTACAGAATAACAAAGTGAGGTTAGGAGACACAACATAGAAGGAGAATGTCTAATATAAACTAATTAGAATTTCAGTAAAAAAGAATAGAGAGATGATATGGAGAAACTATTCAAAAATAGAAACAAAATTTTCATAATTGCCAAAATAATGATTTTTTAAACCCAGTAAGTATATCATTTCAAGCAAAATAAATAGTAGAAGTTAATATCTAGATAAATCATAATGAAACTACAAATCATCATAGACTTAGATTCAAAATTAGTGAGAGGAAAAAAGAAAGTCAAATTGTCTTTGTAAAGACTACTAAAAAGTTGCCTTCTAATAAGCCAACAAGGCAATGGATTCTTATATGGCATGTATAAAAGAATTTCTACAAATCAGAATATAAGTTTTATATATAACATATATATATGTTTATATGTGTGTGTTTATATATATGTGTGTGTTTATATATACTATATATACTATATATATATATATATATGTATATATATATATATATGTTAACCTTCACTATTAATCAGAGAAATGCAGTTAAACTACACCGAATGATTGACATACACCCACCAGAATAGCCGATATTAAACAGACCAATGATACCCAGTATTTCTGACAATGTAGAGGAATTGGAACTCACATATAGTACTTCTGAGAATGCAAACAAGTACAACCAGTTTGGAAAATTATTTGGCAATCAACTACTTCAACTACTAAAGTTTAGTGTATTCATGTGCCCTATGATTCAACAATTTCACTCCTACATTTACATCCAACAGAAATGCATGCATATATTCTCTAATATACATGTATAGCAATGTTTATGGTAGTATTCTTAGTAATCAAATATTCAACACAACCCAAATGAACATTAATAGTAGAAAAGATAAGTAAATTGTGACATAATACAATAGAGATACTACAGCAGTAGATGTGAAGAAACTTCTGCAACTAGTACATCATAGGTGGATGTCACAGATGTAATGTATGAAAAATGCAATACACAAATGCATACATACTCTGTGATTGTATTTATATGAAGTTCAAAATAAGCTAAATCTCTGTTGTTAGAAGTTGGAATAATGATTACTTTTGGAGAGGAGAAGGGATAGCCTAAAGAGGCCACAATGGGGTCACCTGAGCTCCTTGCAAAATATATAAAGTTGTAATTTTATGATTTGTGTACCTTTCTGTATGTCTGTGATACTTCAAAAAGCTTTATTTAACAAAACTTAAAGACATTAAACTAGTTTTAAAACAGGGAGATTTTAGGTTAAAAATTGAGCTAAGTGCCCAATGTAGAATGTATGAAAAAGCACACCATTAAAAAAAACAAAAATGAAGATGGAAGAAAATACAGAGAGAAGAAGAAATTTATATATTAGAAAAGAATAAATCTCAAGAAAGTTTAAGGAAGAGATGCAAAATAGCTTGGAACAACATTTAGTAAAATAAAAAAAAATAAAAAATAGATGAGCAAGGCCAAGCTTTGGGTCTTTGAAAAGACTAATAAAACAGATAAACCTTTGGGAAACATTATCAAGGTAAAAAGATAAAAGAAGTAAGTAATTCTAGGAATTTAAATAGAAGTTATAATGATGGATAGAGTAGAATTATATTAAAGATTACCATGAGTAATTTTATTCAAGTTAAACTGAAAACATAATAGAATTGTCCTTAGAAAATAAAAGATTTTAACTGACTCAGAAAAGAGAACTCTTTAATAGACTCAGAACTAATTTTTTCTTTTTTTCTTTCTTTCTTT
>NW_017733440.1:24137-43116 GCF_001890085.2 Hipposideros armiger
GTTGGAGCATAAGTAAGAGGCCAGAAACTTTAGACATCTTGGTACTCTCAGAATATGGTTGTTAACACCCTCAAACCTTTGCTTAAGCATTTCTAGTGCCAGGGGACTCATTACCTGTCAGCCTTTCCATTATTGGAAAGTCATGGTTTTGACCCATTCCTCCCTCCAGAAAATACTTCCAAATATTTGAAGACAGCTATCGTGTCTCTCATTAGCTTGTTTTCTTCAGACTAAATTTACTCTGAAAGCCTCCTCTTTAAGTTACTTTTTAGTTGATCTCACATTGTACTTGATAGAAAAACTGAGGTCTTTACATATGAAATGACTTCCCTCACCCACACCTCCAAACATGTCTATACCTGCATCTAGCTTCACTATCTCCCTTTCTGGATATTAGAACAAACATAATTTCTCTATTCACGGGTAGTTTTCCCCCATAACTCTAAGTCCATGCTCTTCCATTTCTCCTGTTTTATCACTTATTCACTTCCTACATATTTTCCCTTTTACTTTGTTTTCATTAATACAAGAACACATTTTCCTTAAAAAAAAAAATTACACAATATAGATGAAGTAGAAATCTTCCTTGATCACTCCATTTTCACTTCTGCCCAGAGTAACCAACTCTATATTTTTAGTATATTCTGTCATAATTTTTCTATGTATTTGCACATCTTTATATGAATACAGAGATATGTACAGTTTTGTGTGTTACATAAATGGGATAATAACTCATTTATTTCCCAAATTTAAAAAAATTAAAAAAATTTATTTTTATATAATGTTATACCTTGGAGAGCTTTCCATAACTGTTTATAGACCTAGCCCATTCTTTTTACTTTCTCATTATATCTGTCCCCTATTAATGGTCCTTGACTATTTGTAACGTTTTATTTTGATATAATTTCAAACTTACAGAAAAATTGTAGGAATAATACAAAGAACTTCTGTATACCCTTTAAATTCACTAATTGTTAACATTTTTCCAAATTGCTTTATCGGTCTCCCCCCCCCCTTTTCCACCTCACACACAGGTGACATTTTTCTGAACCATTTGAGAGTAAGCTGATGACATTATGCTCTTTTATGACAAATTCTTGAATGTGTATTTTTTTATGAACAAAGACTTGTCTTTTATAACCACAATATAGTTAGAAAAATTAAGATTTATACAATACTATCACCTAATCCATAGTCCATATTCAAATTTTGCCAGTTGTTCTTGTAAAGACCTTTACAATTTGGTTTTTCCTCCCAGTCCAGGATCTAATCCAGAAAGATGACTTGCATTTAGTTGTTTTATCTAGTCAGTCTCTCTTAACCTGGAATATTTCTTCAGCTTTTCTTTGTCTTTTCTAAAATGACATTTTTGAAAGAGTGCCGTTTTTAAAAAAAAAATCAATTCAGTTTTTTTTGGTCTATGTCTTTGGGATTGTCTGATAGTTCCTTATTACTAGATTCAGGTTATACATTTTTTGGCAGGAATGTCACATAAATGATGTCTTCCCTATTGCATCATATCAGGAGGCAAATGACATTAGTCTGCACCATTATTGGTGATGTTACTTTATTTTTTATTTCCTTGGATAAGGAAGTGGTCCCAGGTTTTTCTTTCCTTTTTTTTTTTTTAAACAGTAAAATTACTCTTTGTAATTAGCAAAATCATGTATTGGGAGGTATTTTGATACTATGTAAATATACTTCCTGTTCTCCACAAACTTTTACCCACTATACAGAAAAGTTTTCCCTTTTTATTTATTAAGCATGGACATACGGATTTTTAAAAATTCAATGGGTTATAAATTATTAATATCAGCAATTTTTGATGCTGAGATTATCCTAGGTATATGATTTGTGCAGGCTGGCCTTTGTGTGCCTCATGTCCTCATTTGAACTTTTCTGACTTTCTGGCATTAGATATTCTAGGTTAATCTTGAACGTCCCTGCTTTATGCCTGTTATCTGCCATTTCTATAAAGAGAATAATATTCAATATTTAGTGGAGAATAGTATTAAGAATTCAAGGTTGGAACACTATGGTTGGGATATTTTTGATTCTAGGTCATTTCAGCAAATAGAATTAGGAAATAAATACACAAATGTTTACATAAACATATGTATACATCTAATTCTGTATCCATCAGTTCATATTGATGCCTCCAATTCCAATTCAATACCGTTGGGTTCTTCCTAGCCTAACCCTATCGGCGTTTGTAGCTCCCTTCTCCAAAAATGAGAAACCTGGTCCTATTGTCAGTATATTCATTTTCTCAGCCTTCCAACATACAGAAAGCAGTTTTAGAATTGCTAACCCATGTCACTGCAAAAAACTAGTCTAATAATTTTCTTTAGACTGAGGTTATTTAGTGAAAGTAAGTTCTTTAGGTTAATATTACATCAATATTAATTTCTTGTTTTTATAATGATACTATGGTTATTTAAGATGTTAACATTAGGGAAGTGTGGAGTAAGAAACATTATGAAACCCTTGCCCTGTTTTGTTTTGTTTTTTCTAGAAATATATAGCTATTCTTTTTTAAAAATTTTTTATTGTTAGTTTCAGGTGTACAGAACAATGCAATAGTTATCCTTTTCACCCTTCACACAGAAACAACCTCCCTCCCCCATCTACTGCCCTCCCACCCCCATATCATACTTATCTATTACAATTCCATTGACTCCTTTCCCACACTCTACTCCACGTCCCATGACTTTATGTATATATAAGTTTTTTAAGTTTCTGTAAATCTATGATTAGTGCAAAACAAAGTTATAGAAAATTACAAAAGTTGTCTCCCTCGAACACACTCTGATATGGTTATATTTTTCATTTGAAACACAATGAGGTGCATTTCATTTTGTTCATGTTCTGTTTTAGGGTTTTCCCCATATTCTTACTGATATAATTTTTAGGTGTAAAAATATTAACATGCTTCAAAAATTAAAAATATTATATTATGCTCAGACAAGTGTGAGTCAATCCCTGCATTTCTTCCACCCTATTACCACCTATCATCTGTAGGTATACAATTTCATTAGTTTTTGATGTATTCTTCCAGTATTTCTTTTAGCAGAAATAGATGTTTTTCTTCTTTTAATGCAACTGTTGGGTTGTCGGAAAAGTCATGTATTTTTTCTATGTTTTTCGTTGCAAAGATGCATCATGACTTTTCCAAAAACCCAATATTATTGCATTTGTGTTGCATTTTGCTTTCTTGGCATTTATCAATAAATCCTGAAAAATCACTCCCTATCTGTTCATGGAGATCTTCCTTTTTCTTTTATGCAGCTGCATAGTATTTCATTTTGAGCACAATTTTAAAATATAAGCATTTATATGATATCTAATGTTTTGCAATTATAAATGATGCTGTAATTAATAACCTTGTTTGTACACATATATACTTTCATAATTTTGAAGTATATTCAGAGTAAAACCTAGAAGATGGATTTCTGGGTCAAAAATAAATTGAATGTACTTTTATTAGATATTGTCAAATTTCCTTCCAGAGGGTTGTATACCCTTTTACATTTCCACCAGGAAAGTATTGAAGAGCCTGTACAATCCACTTTCCAGCAAAGTATGCTGTCAGTCTTTCAATTTCTGCCAATTTGATGGGTGAGAAATGGATATCACTTTAGTTTTAATTTGCATTTCTCTTATGAATAAAATGGACATCTCTTATCTGTTTAAGAATCATTTTATATCTTTTTTTTTTAGTAAATCATCTGTGCTTTGCCCGTTATTCTATTTTCTATCAGGGTGTTAGATCTTTCTCTCTCAATTTAAAAAATTATTTCTCTGTATTTGGGATTTTAGCCTTACATCTGTGATGAACATTGCAAAGTTCTCTCCCAGTTTATCACCTACTTTTGGGTTAGGGTTTGGGTTAGGATTAGGGATTAGTGGGTCCTCTTTGTCTCTTGTTATAGCCTTTGTTTTAAAGTCCATTTTGTCTGGTATAAGTATTGCTACTCTAGCTTTTTTGTTTTGTTTCCATTTTCATTAAATATTTTTTTCCATCCCTTTACTTTCCGTGTGTATGTCTTTCAATCTGAAATGAGTCTCTTGTAGACAGCATATGTAAGGTTTTTTTTTGTTTGTTTGTTTTTGTTTTTGTTAGCTGAGCCATCTTGCCACCTATTGGCAGTTCAAGGCAGCTCAGCTCTGGCTGGGAATCAAACTGGCGACCCTGTTGCTCAGAGCTCGCACTCTTAAGTGAGCTCTTAACCAACAGAGCCACTCGGCTGGCCCAGGGTTTTGTTTTCTTATTCATTCAGCCCACCTATGTCTTTTGATTGGAGCATTTAATCCATTTACATTGAAAATAATTGTTGATACATATGTAGTTATTGCCATTTTGTTATTTATAATTTTGAATTTTTGTTTTGTATCTTAAAGAAGTCCCTCAACATTTCTTGTAATACTGGTTTGGTGGTAATGAACTCATTTAACTTTTTTTTTTCTTTGGTCTGGGAAGCTGTTTATCTCTCCGATTCTAAATGGTAGTCTTGCTGGGTAGAGTACCCTTGGTTGTAGGTCCTTTCCTTTCATCACATTGAATATTTCATGCCAGTCATTTCTGTCCTACATAGTTTCTGTTGAGAAATTAGCTGACAGTTTTATAGGATCTTCCTTATAAGTTACTAGTTGCTTTTCTCTTGCTGTTTTTAGGGTTCTCCTTTTGTCTTTAACCTTTGCCTTTTTAATTATAATGTGTCTTGTTGTGGGCCTTGTTTGTGACTATTTGCACTTCCTGGACTTGTATGTCTATTTCTTTTACCAGGTTAGGAAAGTTTTCAGTTATTATTTCTTCAAATAGGTTCTCAATCCCTTGCTTTCTCTGTTCTCCTTCTGGTACTTCTAGGATGCAAATATCACACTTGATGTTGTCTCAGAGGTCTGTTATGCTAGCTTCATTTACTGGATTCTTCTTTCTTTTTGCTTTTCCTATTGGGTATTTTCTGCTACCTCATCTTCCAAATTGCTGATTTGATCCTCTGCTTCATCTAATATGCTGGTGATTTCATTTAGTATATTCTTCATTTCAGTTATTGTATTCTTCCCTTTTGACTGGTTCTTTTTAATTTCCATGTCCTTTATGCTTGCTATCTCTCTGTTGAAGTTCTCACTAAGTTCCTTGAGCATCCTTATAACCATTGCTATATACAGAACTGTGTCTGGTAGGTTGCTTGCCTACATTTTGTTTAGTTCTTTTTCTGGAGTAGTCTCCATTTGAGATGTATTTCTTTGTTTCCTCATTTTGGCTGCCTCTCTGTGTTTGTTTCTATGTACTAGGTAGATCTGCTATGTCACGCAGTCTTGGGTGGATGGCCTCATGTAGTTGGTGTCCTTTGGGGCCCAGTGGCACAGTGTCACTGTCACCTGCTCTGGGTGCTCCAGGAGTGTTCCTTGTGTGAATTGTGTGTACCCTTCTTTTATAGTTGAGCCTTAATTGCTGTTGGCATATCAATGGGTGGGATTGACCCTCAGGCTGATTGGCTGTGGGGTTTGACCACGTCCAAAGCTTATGGGCTGCTGTGCAGGGGGCTTACCCCACTGAGTGGGATTCACCCCAGTGGGCTCTGGTGCCTGTTGAGATCATCCTTTGTATGTGCCACTTGAGGATCTAATTGGGTGGTGCTCTGCTGTGGTCTGAAGCCAACCTCCAAATATGTTGGTTTTGGGGCATCTTGGGAGGAGCTCTGGTGCAGGCCCAGGTCACCCACTGCCTGTAATCTGCCAGGGGCTACCTGGCTAAAAGCTACAAAGTGATTTGCAGTTGTTTGCTGCCTGTGCTAACCCTGGAGGCACGTGACAGAGGCCACGCTGTGAACCAAGGATGGGTGTCACCAGTATCGGGCCTGGGGTAGCTCCACAAAAAGCCAGGACACCCTGAGGGCCTGCTGCCACCTACCAGCTCGCTTAAATTTCAGACACTGATAAAGCCTTGTGCGGTAAGCAAGTTGGGTGAGGTGGGGTCTTAGGGATTCACTAAGCATTCACTAAGCATTGTGGTTACCAAGTGAATGTAGATTCTGCTTTGGTGCCAACGCTGAGCCTGGAGCTACTCAGCAAAAGTCTCAGAGCATACCTAGGCCAGTCAGCATCTACCTGGGGCCCACAAACTCTAATAGTTTTCTTTAAAAAAAATGAATATTAATTTTGGGGTTATTTGATCTCTCCAGGCTGAAAGAAATGTTAAAGTCTTGCACAATTTTTTCTTTTTGATAATTTTGCTTTATATGTTTTGCTATTTAATGCATACAATTTGTGTCAGCATTCTCAGTGTGAAATGAACTTTTATTAATCTAACATGGCCATCCTTGTGTGATTTCAGGTTGTTTCTCTTGAATTCCATCAGTCTGAAGTGAATATTGCCACTGTTTTGATTTGTTTGTTTGCACTAGCCTAATTATCCCCTGTAATTTGGGTTTTAACTTATCCTACCATTTAATTTTATGTATTTTGTAAAAAGCACATAGATACATCTTGTTTTGAGATCAATCTCGTATTTTCTATTCTTTGAGTGTAAATTCAACAATTGTTACTTATTGTCATGTCAAGCTGTTATGTTGCATTTCACTTTTGACGCCTTGCTTTATACTTTCTCATATTTTATGCTTCCTTGCTGGTTTCTTGTTGTTTTTAAGTTTTCTAATTATCAAAGTCTAGAATGAAAACACATTAATGCTTTTATTCTCCTTTTTATAAACAAGTTTTTATTGAATACTTTTGAAAATAATTTTTTCTCTAAAAATTTAATCTTCTAATTTAAAAATAATATTGCTTTTTAAAAAAGCAGTATTTGGCCTGTTACTAATTTTTCAGGCCCTTTTTATTAGTAATACAGAAAAAATACCCTCTCAATATGACAGTTTCTAGAAGACAGAGAAGACAGAGAGAGAGAATAGGAATCTCATAAAGATACAAAAGATCCCACACTGGAGCTGTTTCCCAATTACTAGAAAATATTTGTTCACCTTTTCTTCCCCCTGCAGGCTGCTTTAAGAGCAATATCACCCTTGTAACCAGTGCTCTCTGTTAAGTGCCTAATAATCCTCAAATTCCCTGAACATGTTTTAGAACATATCCAAATAGTACAAAATTAAGATTTTAGAAGAAAAAAGTGATAAGTGCTTTATTGCAGTCATATTTAAGGAGCACCAATATATCCTCATATTATATATATATATATATATATATTTCCCCCTCGAAAATAAAAATATTGGCTTACTTAAAGCCTTTTATCTATTCATGGTCAATTTCCACTCTGAGGTACTGTGATTTTTATCCAACAGAAATGTTAATTTTGGACTTATACTACTAAAGTGAAAATATGAAGGTTTGACCTAACAGTTCCATTTATAAGCAGTAAAACAAATAAAAACGGGAATAAATGAGGGACAAGAGGTTTATATACAAATCAGAATTATACATAATCACATAATATATGTAAAAATTTAAGAGACAGACATGCATCTACTCTCGCCCCCTTGAAGGGATGGTAGGTGGCACATGGAAAATTCTGGTCTTTTAGACAGATTCATGTAGACTCAGAATGCTATGGCCAGAAGGTGTTATATTTTGTTATACATTATACCAAATGTCTTCTTTCTGAAGCTGTTTTGATTCTTCCTTTACAGTGAAGATACAGTTAGATATCTTTATTTTAGTAGCTTATATTATTCCTCATCCACCATCTGAGGAAGACTGGTGGCCACAATCTCTTCAGCATGTGAGGTGCTGCCTGAGTGACTGAGGGGTCATTAACGGGTACAGCTTTACCTCAGAATATTGGTGGCAACACTGAGTTTATTCTGTGACCTAATTCCCTTGTCACTCATATCCACAAAATATGCCACAGTGCTTGTGTACAGTTCCTTTTTAATTAAACTAATGTAGAGTCCTCAACTGTTTTATTCTTTTACCTTAGCTGAGGACACTAAGTTTTCACTGCTTTAAAATGTTTTTTAAGTGACAGGATTGACTGAGAAATAATAACTTGTTTATGGCTTTGTTTGTTTTGTCCAAGGTAGGAGCCCCCAAGGAAATTGATACTTAAGTAGTTGGTCTATGGAGAGAGATGAGCTGTACATCCTAACAAGATGTACAGGAGACAAGTTATTATAAAGTCGGAAGATAGGGGAGTGTCCTGTTCAGCTTTCTGCTTGGCCGGTCAGCTGACCGTGGCCTCCCTCACACTCAACTTTCAGCTGCACCTAAAGTTGAGTCAGCTCCAATCCAGTACTCCTAACACTGCCAGCTAAGCACCCTGGTGATTTCTACTTACTTTTATAGCTGTCTCCCTCCTTCGCTCCCTCCTCCTCCTATCTGGGGACCCTAAACATTGGGGCAGAAGAAAATACAGAACTAGAGAAAAGGCAATTTTTCTGGGGGCAGGGGGGATTCAAAATATTTCTAAAAATTGAGAGGGGAAATATCTGTGATGTTGCAATCTGTATTTTTAATTTCTGGATTCCTAACTCATGGCATATTTAACAGAAGCACTACAAAGCAGCATTGACAGGACTTTTTTATTTTTCTTCTTCCTTGACCTAAGAAACTGATTCTAGCAATAGCAACAGTGAGATGGATAGAAGTTCCTCGTGTCATGCTTCTTGTTCCATGGGGCTCCAAGCCTCACAAAATTTACTAGGATTCTATTTGACAAACAACTAGTTTGGTAATTTTATCTTAGTGTATTGACTTGATAATTCAGTTAAAACATACAAACTGGGTCAGTGTGCATTACTCAGATTGGGAGAAGTACACAGAGAGCCACAAACTACAGAGATGCATATAGAAAAGGAATTGAGCCCTTTGGTCCAACTCTTGGTGACTATACCAGCACATCGCTAACAGAGTACCCAAAGTCCTAGGCATAGAGGACAAGCATCCTTTATATTCCTGAATCTTATTCATGAACAGATTTTGTGGGATGCCAGGAAGACGAAAGGGTATGTCAGAATCACAATGACAAAGCATGCATACCTATTGATATTCTAGATGACATTAAACAAAAACACTGATAGGACCAGGGCATGAACATACTAATCCAGAACCTAGTTACTTGATGCAAGAATTAGACATGTGAGGGGTAGAATTTATAACCTATACTGCCATCTGTTAAAAGTTATAGTAAAACAGGCAAGTAATGGGGTACTTCACATCTGTTGTGTTATACTGGAAATAGTAATAGAAAGTATCTGCCATCATTTGTTGAAGTGCCAGGCTTTGCAGAGCCCCACTGATGTCTATCTCATTTTGCAGATGAGAAAAAGGCACAGAAGATTAAGGCTGTAAAAGTACAGAGAGCTAGCAAGGAGCAGGACTGATTTTCAAACTTAGGTCTGACTTTTAATCTCATGCTTTTTTTCACTTTGTCATTCTACTTCTCAAGACTGGGCAAAGTTGAAAAATAGGGCTGTAGTATTTTAATCCATCCCTGGATAGTCCATATTAACGCTAACCAATTGGTTTTTCTTCCAATTTCCATATTCTGTTTGAAACAAAATTATTTGATTAGTCCAGATGCTTTGATGAAGAATCTCTGGAAAATGATCAAGGGAGGAGAAATTAGGGAGAAAGCATGTAAAATTTCCTGGATTTGCTATCTGTTAAGAGTTTGGTTCATCCTCATTTCTTTAATAGCATGGGATCTTCTTTCTAATGAATAACCAGTGGCACTGTGTATGTGTAGGGTAAGTGAAGAAAATTATTGAGGAGGGTGGTGCCATGTAATTGAAAATGATTTGTGGTAGTCATATGCTCTTTTACTGGCTATAGAGAAATAGGGACGCCAGGGTATGGTAGGCTGAGGTGTACTACACTCATTCATTATTTGAAAATTTGAAAAAAACCCTGCAAATTAGAATAAGGCATATATCACCACAAAAGACCAATGATCTAAGGAGCCCTCAAAGGATTCTGGGTAATGCTCAAAGCCACATGGGAGGAGACTTGGTAATGTTGAGTAAAGTAGGGTTCATTCAGCAAATCACTTGACCACGATGGGTATGCCATGGATGCATCCTCTCTTTCAAACTGTGGTTATTTGGTAGTTTTCAAAGTACAGAGACAAAAGATCATACACTTTTGTTGAATCATTACCAGTCTTCATGTACTTCACGCAGAGGAACAGAAAGTAAGATCAATTTTGGAAAAGAATGATGCCTTACATCAACTGCAGTTAATCAGGAAGTAGAGAATAAACATGAGGCAATGAAATACAAATTAAAACTCTTTCCTCTTTTCTTCAGGAAGAAGAGCAATACATTATTCTTTCCTAGTCTTCTAGTATTCTGGAATGGTGGTGCTAATTGATTAGTAAGACAATAATTAGACTTAATGATCTGCTACTCTGCCTTTTAGTCACAATAGAGTTAGAATATACAAGAATTAACAGCATCAATTGGAAGAACAAATTAATCATCTTTTCAAAATTTCTCTCTTTCTTACATCCAGTGTTGACACCAAATACTTGATATATTCTTGTATGCAACCCAGAATACATAAAAGAAAATTCGAATTTTATCATGAAGTAGAAACACTGATGAAGCAGGATTCTGAAGTTCATTTAATTCAGCAGTATCTTCCTATAAGGTATTTTAATAGTTTTTCTTTCACTTATTACTAAAGGATTTTGCAGGCCTTTATCTCATCCTACACAGACATACGGAAGATGTGTAAATGAGCTTTATTTTCAGCTGCTTTGGTTTGGAAATAATGGTAAGTGCTTTTCACACAAACTAAAGGAATCATACTGTTATGACCTTGATCTTGAATGGGAATGTTTGATTTTTACATCAATTATGGAGACTAGCTATAAAAGTGGCTGTATTCATTGAACTAAGCAAGGTGATGAGCTACATCACTCTAGTTTTTTGTTAAAGAAAACCTGGTGTGCTAGCAACTTGCAGTGTTGTAAGGTACACCGCAAAGGGCATGGTGTGAAATACAGAAGAGGGCAAAGCAGGTTTCTCTGAAAATGAAGAAGTCATTTTTAGGTTTAGGCCAACCCATGCAGGTGGGTTTAAGAGCTGTCCAAGTGAAGCCTTGTTTTTATAATCTGTCACCCCTAACACGTCAGGTCAGTTCTTCCTGTAGACTCGGGCATATACCACCATGTGAGGGCTCTCCGCATGCTATCATTTCAAAGATGGTTCTTCTAAACCCAGTGGATTCTTTGAAAAGAGATGTATCTGCAGCAGTAACTGCCCAATTCCCTTTTACAGGAACCGACCCAAACTACCCATGAAACAAGTGTAATGAAACTCATGAAATTTCCTAGATGCCATATACTTCTTTGAACCAAATGTAAGTACAGACCAAGAGGGGACTGTTTGCTAGGTGATATGTGACATGTTAAGAGTTATGCTCATTTATGTTAAGTTGTTAGGAACTATGCAAATACATTTGTATAATCCAAACACTTAAAAGTGCAACATGGGCCCCAAATAATAAATGAATATGTGGAAAGAGATGAAATAACTAGCTTAGACCTAAAATTCTGCACCATCATTTCACAGACAGTGGTGTAGCCTGATGCTTCAAGTAAATTTTTGGGTAAACTTGGAATGAAATAATTCTTGAAAGCATCAATGCCTCTTGTTTTTGTATATGTTTTGATAGAACCACCTCACTTTCCACATAATTTGGAAACAAACCAAATTTGAAATGAGGCATTGTAAACTCGAAAAGAATAGTCTGGGCTGGGTCAAATGTTTGTGACTATAATATTTCATAATGAGGGAAAATCTAAGTGAATAGGGTAGGGAACAACTTAAAGCCTTTCCCCAAACAAGCCAGAATTTTGGAAATCAAAATGATCAACATACATCAGATGATAATCAGTCATTTTACCTTGAAAACAAGAGAAGTGAAATCTTTAGAAATGTCAAGTGACCAAACAAGTATGTGCAGAAATTAACTTTTGTTTTTATTATATATCATATAATGTAGTAGTAAAGTTTGTTTGAAGTGCATGAATAAAAAGTTAGTGAAATTACAGGAGGAACAATCTATATAGCAATAATAGGTGCATTCCCTGTGCATCTGAAAGAAAAAAAAAAAAAGAGTTTTCACTCATTTTGGCCTAAAACTTAGTGTTCAGGTTCCCAGGATTCTGACATCAGAACCCGGATAACGCTGATTAGAACCATAGGGGCTTTACAATAAAAGCTAAAATATTGACCATATGATGGCAAAAAGTCTTATTTTGTGGTTAACTGATTCTCTTCTAGCTACTCTCTGATGAAGTTGGTGGCGCTGTAGAGGAGGACCGCCGCCTCCTGGATGAGGACCGGGACCGCTCAGCATTGTAGGTGACGTGCTTGTCGTAGCTCTCCATCTGAGTCTCAATGAAGTCTCTCTGCTGCTGCCTGATGGTCTGGCTGATGAGTCCAGGGAGGGCATGGATGCTACCAATCAGAGTCTCTAATTTTGTTTCCAGAGTAACAATCCTCTTTTCAAAGTCTTCACTCCTTTCATTTAAGTCGGAAATCATGTCATACATGATATTCTGGGTCTGGAAAACAGGATTGAGAGGAATAGAGAAACAAAGAACTAAGGCTTAATTACACTGGCCCAGGAAGCAAACTGTCAACTCTTAGAGCTTGAGGGCTGGTCTCTCATTTCGGTCACATCCAGTGCAACAGGGCTGGGGGTGTCAGCTAACTGAACACTTTACCTTGCAACACAAATTAAGCGATTCTGTTCAATGCCAGGATTCAGAATTTTAAGATCTTAGGCATTAATTGGATCCAGTTACAGATAATGTTGTACAGGTACTGCTGGTGGTATGCCCAATGATTTCAGGTGGTGTACAGAGAAGAAACACACATGTTTTGATTTAATATTTATGTATATATTTGAGTGGTTGTTACAAAAGTTAGCACATGCAATTCATTTTGCAACTTGTAATATTAGGGCAAATTCTGCTGACTTTTAAAAACAAGCAGATTGAAAGAACAGCAAATAGTACAGTTGGTATTGGGGTGTAGCAGAAATTTAGAGGGTGGAATATGAATGAAGTTTAAGACAAACTGATGTGATCACTTAATTTTGGAATTTAAAGCTTTAAAAAAATTTCTGAATATCTTTTGCTGTCCTATGTTTCAATGACTCTGCATTGGGTCAAACAGCAGTTTTACAGATAATCATTGAGGGAATGAAAGGTGGAGCTACTGAAGTTACTAGGCCACCTTGTTGGATATGGCTTAATCAGATGCTAAGTGGTTTAAAACAGGAAGATGTTTTTGGTGCCCTAGTGAGTCTTGCAATTGATTGTGTTGAGCAGAGGGTGTTCAGAACCCTGACTCCCAGTTATATTTCTGGAAGTATCCCAGAAACAAAGAAAGAGGACCTCAGAGCTGATCAGTGCAGAGCTAGAGCGGGGAGAGGGTGGCCAGGAAGGGAAGCAATGGGGATGCTGGCCTTAGCTCTGTGCAGTATTCCCCAAGTGTCAGGCCCTTTGTCTAAGCCTCCCTTCCTCCTTTACCTCATTTCTCTTTGTAATATGTGCTCTTATCCTGCTAAACAATCCTGTTTAAACAACCTCTTAATGATGATAAACTGATTATATAAAGAAGTTACTATTCCAAACACAGGCAACTAGTCTGAGTTTGGCTATGGAGACAGAGCACTTTATCTTTATTTTCACTACATAGTGTTGAGACCTTGTGAACAACGTCCATTCATTCAGAAAATATTGAATCCTTGTGGCATGGACAGTTCTGCAGTTATAAGAAGAAGCATGGCACTAAGGAATTGATTTGAAAGAAACAGCATCTTGCCTCATAGATATACTCTCACAGTACAGAAAGTAAAATGATATAGCTATTATAATGCATATTACATTACATATTATAATATACATAGTAAAGTGATATATCTTATATGTATTATTTCCAAGTGGTCTGTTTAATTTTTCCATAAAAATTCCTAATTTCTTTTATCATTTGACCTAGGAGTGATGTAAGAGCCTGCCCCACCTTTGTTCATGATGTGTCCAAGCAAGTCAAGTGTGTAAATGTTGATCGAGGCTGTCTTTGAGTCTCATATATGTGTGCTGCCCAGCTTAAATGCATGATATATACTCTCCTACAGGTAAACCATTAAATTTTTATCATCTTCTATTTATGAGATAGCAATATTTATCTTCAACATTTATATAGCATTTGTTATTGATATACATTAAAATGGATATAATTTAGGTTGTTATTTCGTGAGATTTGGAAAAATATTTGTAGTTCTTATGTATTATACTTGAAGCTTTATAAAAGACAAAGCTGATTTATCAAACAACAGAACATACAGGTCCAACTGAGAGTTGCCTCTTTCAAAGCATTTGTATTAAAAGGCCAAACACTTACATAAATGCTATTCTAATCTTTTGTTTAGAATTAGTTCAAGAAAATGTACTGTGATTGTTGACAAATATTCATATTTTGAAAGTGGAGTTTACATGGGAAGAATAACCAAAAATCAACCAAATACATCTTAAAAACGTGACAGAAAAATTTGGGGACTATTAATGTACTTTTAAAAAGAGGTAAAATTTTTAAATTATGAAACGGAGAACCATAAATTATAAAAAGTGATCACTTTTTTTGAAAGACAACTTTCATTTTAAGATGTAATTTCTGGTATTTATTCAAAATTCCAACTTTACATTCTTCTGAGTTTGCTTAAAATACATAAAAAATAATTTTACTGGTGAGTTCCATTTAGCCGTGAACCTCACAGTAGAACCCAGGACGTCGTTCTGTTCGCATAAGGATGAGACTAAACTACAAATGAGAATCCCAAAGGTATTATCTCATATTCCACTTATGTTTCTTTCTGTACACCCAAATCACTGCAAGTAGGAAAGCTTTTAGAATGCGAGTTGAATAATGTACCTAGGGGAACAGCATATTAAGGAAGAGTTTTAAAAATCTCTTTTAAGTTGGACCATCATTTTAGGGCAGTTTGTTGGTATGATTTGTTAAATAAATTTGGGATGGCCTCCTCCAAAAGCATTATTAGTTATTATGCCGTAGTTAATTACAACTGATGCAGTCATGAGGGCTGGGACCCCAAGTTTACCTTTGCCAGGTCCACCAAGGTATTTGCTTGGTCATTCAGTTTCCTCTGCTCCATTTTTACACTTCTTAATCTAAAAGACAGAATCTGAAGTCAGAAAGTTTCCTTTTCCACAACTATCAGACGCCTTCCAAAAAGCATGCACAAAATTGACAAGAGCAAATAACTGCATGGATAATGCCTTGAATATTTGGGGTAAAGTCCAAACTGGTTATGCATCTGGTACAATGAGAAGCATGCTTCCCCAACACCGCAAAAGGGAAAGGAGAGAGACTAAGGGATGAGGTGTCCTTCGGACAACTATTCACCAGGTAGTTAACGTTGAATTAAGAAAGGCTCATAAGGTTTAACCACATGAGAAAAGCCAAAACATTCCTTAAAGCCCCAGTATCATGACAAATAGACATAGGAAGAAATATGCAAAGCAACTGGAATTGCATCAATGAAGCAGTGAGCAACTTCCTATGCCTACGTGACTAGATACAGGTGTTAGCCCTGTTTAGTCTGAAATGGATTGGGTTAGGTATTTGAACCTGATGAAACACAGTGATAAGTGAGATTCTTATTAGCAAAAATAAAACTTTTATTCAACCAGCAGCAAGATTAACTCAAAACACCTAACTCTCATGTTTCATTGTATTTCACTTGACTCTTATCTTACACTGACATTGAATTTGAGGAGAAGCCAGACCATTTCCTTGGGCGAATTTCCCTTAATTTTTATGGTAGATAAAAGTCAGAGGACAATTAAAGTGTCTGACAGATGGGACCGTTACTTGTAAAGTTACTTTTAGGTACTATAAAAATATCATGACACGCATCTAATTGACAGTCAAAAAGCCACTGTTCAAAAATAAATCTTTCGGAATGAGAACTCGTAACTATTCCTTAATTTATGTACTATAATATTTCAACAAGTATTTAATTCAGTACTTACTATGGTACCAAGAAATTAAGATTTTCCAACAAGAAACAAGTGCTGTATTGCTCTTTCTTTAAGCCAACAATTCAAAGCCTTGCTCCAAAAGAGCAGCAGGTCTCTCTAAGCTACTTAATGAAAAAATAAAAAAATAAAAACTTTCTAATCTTATTACCTTGATGAGGAATCGTTTTACAAAGTATAGTGTTAATGTTGCAAAGAATACTTTTTATGCTGCAAAGAATACTTTTTATTATTTCCCAATTTAAATTAAAGGTAATTACACAGAAGGAATAAAAAATCACAGGGCAAGATTTTACTGCCAGGGAGGTTTTTGTAATAAATGTTCACCATGCTCAGTGATTTTGTTCTGAAACTAGGAGATCCAATATATCACTAAATCTGCTCTACATTAAAGATATAGTTCCTTCTGCCAGTAAGAGTTTAACTGACACCTGCCTACAACACGCTCTTTAACAATGTAAAACAGTTTAAAGTTGTAACTTGTCACTGCGCCTATGTGTTTCTCTATTAGAACACTTGGAACTAGGTTAACTGGATCCTTTTTGTACTATTATGAAGATGAAATACGTTCTAGTCTAAAAGAAATTTACAAACATAGATTTAACTCTAACATGTTGTTAAAAAATGTTTCCCTATGTGCTTACAAGAGCTACAAGTCTTGATGTATGCCTTTGAAAAACAAAAAAGTCAATGACAAAAAAAAACCCCTTCTCCCCCCCCGCCCCCCAAAAAACCCCAAAAAACAAAAACTTTAAACATGTGTAAGTTACTACAGAGAAATGTAGTGGGTCAGTGAGAGAACAACAATGTCAGACATGGATTCCATCTTCTCCCTGACCCCAATTTGACCTTCAGTTTCTTCATGTATGACAGTAAGTGGGTTAGGGTAGGAGAGTGTTTCTGAAGTGCTGGATTTATACCAGGAGGTGTTCTAAGTGACTGATACTCAACAAGACATTAAAGAATATTAAAACAGAGGGAGAGACACTCATTCCCCTTAATTCTCTTCTAATTCTTGATTATTATAAGAAAAACGTGTCAGGATGGTGCTATCCTGTTTTTATCTTCTAACACCTGCTTTCTTCTCCTTTTTAAAAAAGAGAGGGCAGGCTTTCAGCTCAGAGCTTTCTGAAGACAACAGCCTCTGGCTAGAAGGCAATACCAGTGTTTCAATTGTCAATTGCTATCACCTTTACCTCTCTTGGCTGGGAATGATATATTTTAAAAATCTATTTATGATAATAATTTAGATCAAGCTTTCTTTTAAAATTGAAGTAAGTAATAGTGTAGCTGGCACATGAACGACTGAAGTTTGGGGAAACAGACCAGAGGCCTCCAGCAACTTGTGAGTACAGAGAAAGTCCTGAACTCAGCAAGTCTGGTAGAAGGGTCAGTGGCTGAGATAGGACTTCATATTCCAAACAATGGAGCCTGATTTACTTCTCTGGGATTACTATGTTATATTTCTGACAGTAGAATTTTGCCCATTTTGTTTTCTAACCTGGAAAGCTGACCTTGCTAGAGTAGCCCTATTTGATTGAAATTCCTTTAGCTCCCTGAACTTAAATCATCTTGCCTTGTTGCTTCTTAGACTGCCTGTGATGTAGGAGAACTGACAGAAAAAGCCTACTTAAGCTGCAGCTGCCAGAATAAAAGGTAACATGCAGATGTGTATTTTACTTTCCCCCCCACAAAAAAGAATAAGAAACATATGTTGATTTCTTCCTTGTGAACTTCACTTATCACAGGAAAATATCATGATTTTTGGATCACATTTCCATAGCAGCAATCAGACTACTAAAATTCACAAATAAAGGATCCGCTTGGGTGCATGCAGCCAGTAGAAAATTCTGCAAATGTTGAAAGGAGCGGCTCACACAACTTACTTCCGAGCTCTATTTTCATTTTGTTGAAATAAAAAGACAAAAGAAAAGAAACTGTAAAATATTCTGGAACAAAATATCACAGTGTGGTGTTCAGTTGTGCACAGGGGGCTCGATTCATTGGCTGGAAGCTCCTGTTAAGATTCTGCAGGATTTTGGCATATTGATCAAAGAGAAACACTATTCAATTATATTATCATCGCTCTTCATGGCTACTATTCTTCATCCACCTGAAAGCCCATAGTTTCCTCCAGAACTAGAGTTCGGAAGGAAGAATCTGTATCATGTCATCTTGGCCTCTGTGATACATGATGTTCAAGTAAACAGTAGGAAACTTTTTTTTTTCCTGCCTAATATGAATGTTAAACGGACAGTAGTCTAAATAGGATTATAATGTTTTGGTTTTTTTTTTTGAAGGGGTACATCTTTTCTGAGTTGGAGTTATTTATTATAGAAGCCTGGCTTTGTGAAAGGTAGGTAATGCAACACTCTATGTTATAAAAGTTATGTTTATTGAATTTCTTGACTCTGTGACAAGTTCATGTTGATTGATGAGTCTATAGTTCAGATAGAAGAATGATAAAGTTTAAAGTTAAAGCTGCTACCAGAAAAAGGGTGAAAAGTTATAGAAACCAAATGCTTCATGGCACTAAGTGATAATCCAAAAAGACAGATGCGTTACTGAAAAGAGGACAGAAGCCTACAGAGGTCGGCATCCATCAGAGAGACTAGAGAGGTCACGTGTTGGGTAGAGAGGCTATGAAGCTTGGAAAAAAGAGAGTTGAAATAGAGAGGGAAATGGCAGAAGGGGACAGAGAGCTATTGAAAAAGTTCTGAGGACAAATCAGAAAACAGGAGAGGCCAGGAGAGCTCTAGCAAATGAATTTGTCAGTTTTTCCTCAACTAGCAAAGTCCGACTTCACCCAGGGCTGACAGTCTCACTGGGTGTGAACCGTGGGCAATAAAGGCCTTGCCCTTAGGAATCGAGCCCTATGTGCTTT
Source organism: Hipposideros armiger (assembly GCF_001890085.2). NCBI lineage: Eukaryota > Metazoa > Chordata > Mammalia > Chiroptera > Hipposideridae > Hipposideros > Hipposideros armiger. The sequence continues at coordinate 43,052 of NW_017733440.1, forward strand.
TCTTTATGACTTCACTAACTTAAAATGAAAGACAATTATGCATGATTAGAATCATCTAGCCAAAC
>NW_017733440.1:43861-45363 GCF_001890085.2 Hipposideros armiger
TTATGTTAGGTTAATGAAACAGGTTACATTGACAGACAGGGACACACGTACAATCTTGGAGGAAACAGGCCATGTGGTTGCTGGACCCGCAGGCAGACTGACCACACTTGCCCACTTCCACGTCATCTCACACCCACAAAGGTGAGCTTTCTTTTTAATATACTTGCACAATACAGGTTAGTATTGAAAAACTAAAAGTACAAAGAATGATTTCTCTGTGGTACACCATGAGTATTGCTTGTATGAATGTTAGGGTTACTGTGTTGTATGGTTTTGGGGGTGTAGGAAAGTTGTGTCAGGTGACCCTTGGGGAAGAGGCCCGTCCACAGACAGGAAGAAAGGCCTGATGAAAGCAGAGGTGAAGGCTTAGCATCTCTCAGGCGACTCACTCTCGTAGATCTAAGCTTCAGGGAATGAAGATGTCTAGGCAAACACTCGTAGGTGGTGGAACTTGGTTGGAAGGGCAGCTGTGGGCTCCAGGGAGCAGCTCCCTCTTGTGAGCCAGATCTAATACAATGTTCTGCTCTGTGTGTTTCCCTGCTACTCTTTCCCAGACTTTAAAGGAGTATTGAGTGCTAGCCTTATCTTTTCCTTATAATGGAATAAAAAGCATAGTTGTGTCTCTAGTCAAGTTACAGAGCTAAAGGAGAAATGATGTCACTTAGGTGTTGGCGGCAGCAAGGGAAAGGGCATAAGTGGATAGTATGAGTAGCAACGAGGGCCAGCTACTCTGCCCTGTGTGCAGTTTCCCTCTATTTCAGGTCTCAGAGGACTTGCATTTCATTTTCTTTAAAGAGGGCTGGAATTTCTATATATAGTACATATTTGGCCATAATGATAGACATATCCCACATTTTCAGTGGTACTTAGTTAAAAAGGGCAGTTGGATGGATAGGTGCAAGTTAGAATATGAATGCTTAATGATTTCCCACAGAATGTTAGTGTTATATATTAGATACGGATTACCTAAATATGTCAAATAAGAATTCCAGTCTCAGAGTTTTCTCATCTGCTGTGCTAGTTAGCACTGAGAAGACACATCTCACTGCATAGCCAAGAGACCTAGCATTTACCCAGCTTTCCATGATGACCTGGTACCTGGCATGAGGAAAGCCACTTTTCTGACCCACAAATGTGTCCATGTCTGCTCTTCCTCATCAGGAAATAGCATTAAGAGCAAGTCTGTGTGGCATCATAATCAACACCCATGTGAATATACTTACTGTAAGGATGCTGCCAGTCTGGCGGTGCTTTCAAATTATTATTGGAACTTACTAGATAGAAATTTGTACTTTTAAAAGTCTGTGACAATTATCTGGTATAACAATGAAATGGCATGAAGAACTTGAACTCTGGTGGTCTGGATAAAGTTAGAATAATGATAAAAGAGTACAGGTTCTATAGGGACTATACAATTCTGTAATGAACATGTAGCATATAGAAAATCCCCCAAGTCCTGATTAAAAACTCATTTAAAAATTCAAGTTTTAAATCTATTGTAG
>NW_017733440.1:46948-48048 GCF_001890085.2 Hipposideros armiger
CATGTGGTGGGGAAGACAGAACAGTAAGCTGGGCTTGAGAAATGAGTTCTAAGTTCTTGACTTTGTACTAACCAAGCCTGGTCAAAGGGACTAGGTAACCTTAATAGGGCTTTAGTTTTCTCTTCATTAAAGTGAGGTTAGAGAGAATTATTATTAAAGTCCTTTCAGCCCATAGATTTACAATAAGGAAGGACTTTAAGATTAATACTAAAACTATAGGTCCAAGTAAAGTATGCATATTTTTTCACTTTAGCAAAGAGAGCATCCTATTTCAAAAGTTTTCTTTTTGAGTGAAATTGTGTCGCTAGAGCCCATTTTAAGAAAATGACTGGTTTCTAATAAATTTTTTCAGGAGCTCACTTTGGTTCATAATGTATTTCCTCTGGATATTACCAGCCTTTGCATGGGGAGCATTCTCAAACCAACAGAAAAATGACTGAAACATTAGATGCTGAGCACCAGCAGTGCAATACGGAACATCACCACCATCTACAGTAAAATTCCAGGTAATTCTTGGGTCTTCATTCTTATGGAAACACATTTCTCTCCCTCACAGAGGTAGGAGTCACTTTTCAGAAGGTTTTTCCATCTGACCCTATGTCCTTTTCAAAGATAAGGAAATGTATACAGCATTAAGTTGATGAGGATTGAGGACCTTGCTTTTAAAGAGAGAGTGAGACATGACTGGCCAGCATTTCCTGCTAGGAGGGAGAAGGGTCTCAGCTCTCAATCAGCCGTAACTGCTTGGAAGACCAGTAAGGGCCCTCCCTGGTAGATGTCTACTTCCTGATTTTATCAGCCCGAGACACAAAGGAGGAGCCTAGAACCCAGGCTGGTGAGGAAGCTAGGAAACTGAGTAAAAACTGAGGACAGAAACACAGCAGTTGAACATAGGAATGTTTGGAATAGAACGCAGCAATTGATTTTGCTTTGGAGTCCCATCTACAAATAGCAAATGCTAAATTACTGAAGTCTATAAGCTTTTAAAACAGCGCTTCAGTGCTTGTCCTCCATGTATTTTAAATGATTCTTTCTCTTTGGGGATGGTGGGGGAATGGCTGAAGGGGAGTATGGGAACCTCTATCTCAGAGTTCACTGGG
>NW_017733441.1:0-1097 GCF_001890085.2 Hipposideros armiger
GTATCTATGAGTTTGTTTTATTTTGTTTTTTAGATTCCACATATAAATCATATGGTATTTGTCTTTCTCATTCTGACTTATTTCACTTAGCGTAATACCCTCTAAAGTCCATCCTTGTTGTTGCAAATGGTAAGATTTCATTCTTTTTATGGCTGAGTATTCCATTGTGTATATGTACCACATCTTCTTTATCCAATAGTCTACTGATGGACACTTAGGTTGTTTCCATATCTTGGCTATTGCAAATTATGCTGTAATGAACATAGGGATGCATGTATCTTTTTGAATTAGTGTTTTGGATTTCTTTGGATAAATAACCAGGAGTGGAATTACTGGGTCACAAGGTAGTTCTATTTTTCAATTGTTCAGGAACCTCCATACTGTTTTCTACAAAGGCAACACAAATTTGTAATCCCACAAACATGATGCCTTTAGTTTTTAAATTGGGGTATGGAAGCTACATGCGAGCACACAATGTATTCCCATATATGTGCTCCATTAAGTTTCAATTATATGACTTGCATCATGCTAAGCACTAGTATCCACATAAAACTTGAAGACATATATCATCTGTGTCTGTTACCTAGGGTGTCTAGGTTCCACTAACAGAGATTAGTCTTAAAATTGTTATACTTTAGACAATTAAAATTCATTTTTGTCTCATATAATATTCTAGACAGGTATTTTGATCAAAGGGGCATATCTATTCAGGACACATAACTAAGATCATTTGGAAAGGGGAAGGAACATGAAAAATTATGTATCAGAAATATTAATAAACCAGGTCCAAAAGTGGTAAACACTATTATTTGCTCATTTGCCAGTGAACACCATTTGTTTTCGTAGTCATACCTAATTATAAGGGAGACCAGGAGAGATAATCTAGCTAAATGCTCAGGAAGGGAAAGAATTGATTTTATTGGTCAGCTGATAGTTTTGACTACACTGTTAACATATAGTTTAGAGGTAAGTACTGGTCAGTAACACAGGAAAACCAGTTTTAAAACCCTTTCAAAATTAATGCCTGCTTTTGTATTGTAAGATGCCTATAGAAGGAAGAATGTATTTGTAGTATCAATTCATTGGGTCATTGTCTT
>NW_017733441.1:1468-3628 GCF_001890085.2 Hipposideros armiger
AAAAAAAAAAAAAACTAGCTGGGATGGAATAATTTGAAACAAAAGGGAGGTACCTTGATCTATTTATTTTCTCTTCAGTTGTATGGAGAGAGGGAAATTTCGTGAGATATATCCCTTGACTAATAGAGGAACATAATCACTTGAGACAGTTTAGATCCCTAACAGGAACCATGATTCTGATATTCAAGTTTTAAGGATTGTTGTTTTTGTGTGCCATTATGCCATTATGATGCCTCTATATATTGTTATGTAGAGCAATCTTTGTTTCTGGTCCCTTAACAAATGAAGAGGGGGAAGTACTGAGTTTGTATACTGGGGAGAGATACACAATGGGGAGTTGGAACAGCCTGGAGGGTTGTCGATAAAATAAGAATAGAAGGACAAGAGCAGAAGTGATTGTTAGCAAGAAATCCTGGGGAAAGCACTGGGTTTTCAATAATTATAGGGGATGAAGGTGCAGTTATTTTCTTTAGTATTAAAAAAAAATCCTACCTCCTAGTTGGAACTTTATAATTTATACAAATATTCATGCAAGTACAATTCAGTGGGATAGATTATATGAAAGTGGGGCTCAAATGAACACAAATAAGAGGGACATTTCACCCAAATGAGGATATAGGTTATTTAAATAAAACAGCATCTTAGATGAGATATGGTAGATGAGTAGGAGTTAACCATGAAAAAAGTAAATGAGAGTGTTTTAGGAAAAGAGAGTAGTATATATAAATGGCCCAGGTCTAAATAAAGCATGTAGTATTATGAAAATTAAATTCATATGCATAGAGCTGGGGAGAGGGAATGCGAATATGGTTATGGGGGAAGAAATGCAACAGATATGGAAGCAATCACAGGAGACAGCTAGGCAGGAGATAAATCGAATGCAGCTGTATAGGCTATAGTTTATATTTTGGACTTTAAAAGCAATAATTATTGAATGCCTTCTATATTAGAAGTAGGATCAGTTTTATGCCAACTTGTTGAGTCATCTAATTATAGCTTATTAGCTTAAAAGCAAAATGGTAGAAAAACATGATGTCTAAAAATAAAAATATATGGATGTCTCACCTGTTAATTACCTCTGATCATATCCATTCCACTATGCTTATGGTGTCCCCCATATTTGAAAGGCTCCTTGCCAGGTCCTAATGTAGGCTAAATAGAGTATTCCTCTTATGTATTATAGTTTATGGTATAGACTCCCCTCTCTGCCTTCTTCCCCTTCTCCCCCATCCTCCAAACCTTCCCCCCTTCACCTTCCATCCCTTCCCCTCTCTCTCCGTCTCACTGTCTCTGTCTTGCTCTCTTTTTCATTTTCTCTTTCTTTCCTCTCCTCCCCGCCACCCTTTCTCACAGTGAAAACATTTAACATGGTATCTCTACTCTTAACACATTTTTAAGTGCACAACACAGTATTGTCCTTGGGCACTGTGCTCTACAGTGGATCTCTAGAACTAATTCATCTACATAACTGAATTTTCTTTTTTACACCATTTAAAATGAAATGATACAAGCTCATCACTTAAAATGTCAAGAAACAAAGATAATGCTAAAAAAGAATCCTTCCAAACTGCACCCTCAAAATGTAACTAGGATCAATATTTAATTGTACAGTAATACCTTGGTTTTCAAACAAACTCTTCATATTACAAGACATCACTCGTTTACCAAGTTAAAATATATTATTAGGTGCAAAAGTAATTACTGGTAATGGCAAAAACCGCAATTACTTTTCCACCAACCTAATAGAAATGTTTGCTTGTCTTACAGGACACTTGTAAACCAAGTTACTCGCAAGCCAAGGTTTTACTGTACTTCTCAATATCAGTTAAGTAAACGTAGCAGCATGGTGTCAATATGACTCCTAAATGAAAACATTTACTAGAATGTTCAAATTTATAAGTAAACTAATATGAAACTGATGAAATAGTACAGGTCATTTTATGATGAACAAACAGTTTTGATCTTTAAAAGTACCTTCTAAATTTGCCACTCCAGCACGGTTAGTTTAAAGAGCCACAGAGCCAGAGTGGGGGCGATGGAGGATTAAGATAAGACAAATAAGTACTTGAAAGTGGGGGCTACGTGGACAGCTGTCTCCTGATGGGAGGACAGTGACCCAGTCTAGCAGCCATGGTTTACTTACATAGCCTTGCTTATGCG
>NW_017733441.1:5673-7339 GCF_001890085.2 Hipposideros armiger
GAGATGCTGTGTCAGCCTTGCAAAAACACAGCCAGAGAGTGTGCCTTGCACAAGTCTCTCCTTTACAGCTCCGGAAGGTGGTCTTGGTCCCCGGCATAAATTTAAAGAAAAAGTTACAAAATATTAAGGTGTTCAAACTTTTATGTCTTCTATTTTTTTCCAGCTGTGTGGTATAATTGACTATAATTGTATATATTTAAGATGTACAACATGAGTATATAATATACATGTACATTGTGAAATAATTGCACATCAAGCTATAACTTTTTGATTAAATATTATAGCATGGATTCAAAAAATAAAATATAAATAAATAAATACAAGTATATGGAAAGGTCAGAAAGAGTAGATTTGAGGGAGTGACTGTTGTGTAGGTGGTAAAGATGAACTCGTCATGAATGACATAAACTGATCAATATGATACACAGAAATAATATAGAAAATATACTTCTTTTCTTTCTTCTTCTAGCCATTGCTCTTTTCTTCCCTCATTTAACTGTTTTCTCTGCTTTCCAAAGGAATGGGCAAAAATAATAGGAAAATATTACTCTTAAACTAAAAAAAGAAGTCTGGGTGACAAAAGTGGAGGAAGGCATCAACATCAAAGTGAAAAATAAGGTCAAAATGCTCATAAGTGCCACAAAACTTGATGTAACTCCTAATACCTGGGAGTTAAGAGCTTAAGCCCTGTAACAGAGAGAATATTATGATAACAGTTTCTTCTTTGTAGGAAGTCAGACTAAGCTAGATAAATAAATTCAGCAGTCATGAAATTGTCTACTGTTTGAGATATAGAAGCTAGACAAACTTTATCTCCTATTCCAGGAGGCAACACAGAGATTGACTATCTATCTTGACTGTGAGTAGTGTAATAATAACCTATAATAAACCATAGAATTGCATGGCAAACAAGTAGGAGGTTGCCCTACAATGATGTGGTTGGAAATAATTGGGGAAATAATTGAGATACGAACATTAAAACTTATTTGGCATGAGTAAAACCTAGTTCACAGAGGGACAAATTCAAAATAACATTACAACAACTCATTTAGATTCCAGGACACACACTTTCTCATTGATTACACTCACTGAAGTTATATGTAAAATAAGAATCATTATAAACCACATGTATAAATAAATCACCATGAATGATAGTTAAAAGACAAAACCAAAAGGACAATATGCAGTTCAATAAACAGAGATAAGATAGTAATAATAAAAGGGTATTCCACAACATGAATGAATGAAATGATAATATATATAGAAAACAAATGTAAAATATAAGACAAGACCAGAATTATATGATAAAAATATAACGACACTTAAAAAATAATTGAAAAAAATTAAATTCTGGCATTAACAATACAATTATTTAATATAACCTCACTACATGGATAGAAGAGTAAAATACACCATATGAAAAAAGAACTGGTAATTTTTAGACGATGTGTTTGAAAAGAAAATTTAGATTAAATATGGGGAAAATATTAAAAGTATATTACTGAGATTTCAAAAGGGGACGATAGTATGAGGAAGTCTAAAGTAAACTTATCATATGTTAAGCATATGCCTAGTAGCAGAATAAGAGCTCTTGACTTATGTGTGCCCTCATCTACTTTGTAAATCCTTGAAAATGGAAATACGGAAAAGAGGCAGAAGTGTGTGT
>NW_017733441.1:10739-12900 GCF_001890085.2 Hipposideros armiger
TTTTGTACTATGAGCATTGCAAGTTAGCCATGGTTCGCAATGATGGCACATGTATATAACACATTCTTGCTAATAATTTGGACAAGTTTTAGTACTGTGAATATGAGCTAATCTTATAAAAATAATTTCTCATTCATTAACAAAGATACTAGAAAAGAAATAATTTTGAAAGATTGTGTAGCGTTAAGTTGTTCTTAGGGGAAATAATCGGCCATGGGATTGAATTGTTCTTCACTTATAATGGCTCAATAGGAATATTTTTAGCATCTTTCACAAGAATCTATTATTGTGAGAGATACAAGATGCAGGCAATAAAGTGCTCCTACATATCTAAAATGACCATATTTATTCATATGTTGGCTCTTTAAACTTTTGATTCCCCTTGGACATTTCTGGTGAATTTATGCAAACATACATTTTTACAGGAGGAAGTTCTTTATTAATATGATTTAGTGAAAAGCAATTTTCAAGCAATTATGTTATTATAATCTTAGTTAATTCACAGCATAACTTGTTCAAGTCAAAAGATATTAACAAGTTAATAGAATCACCATATCTCTGAATACAGTAATAAGATGAGAATTATACCTATTCATTAGCCAAAAATAGCTGATTTGAGGAATAGGGAGATGAGAGCAGTGATCAAAGAACCATAAAAATATCACCACCTAAAACCAATTTTCCCTTTAAGTTATAAATGTCTTTTTCTTGCTTATAGTTCAAAAACTATATTTTGTTTATTTTGAAAAGCCTACTGAGCAGTTCACAAGTCCTTGTCCCTAGAGTGATTAACCAATCGGCTCAATTTCCTCATCCCTTCTCTTCTATCAAAGCAGAAAAACAGCACAAAAATCCCAGGAGAACAGCCCCAGTAATGAAAGCCAGCCTAGTTGTAGAGCTGAGAGGAATTCCATAAGGCCCTGTGCAAAATATTTTATACAATAATATATTTTCACACACCCCCCCCGATAACTTATTTTTTATTAGGCCATTTTTGTGCCTTTGTTTCTTGTTGCTCTAGACAAAGTGAGTTGAGTCCAATGACTCACTTCACTGCTTCAGATAAAGCATACTATGGGAATTGAAGCCCTGAGAGTGTATTATCTTTTTAGCGTGCCTGGCTATTGTTTTCTAATTCCTGAGTGTTAGTTTTAATGATTCATTATCAATACAATTTCGCTTCTCAAAAAAATAATCACTCATTTTTTCTATGTTTACAAGATGGACATTACCCAATAGTTATTACTTAGTTATTTTTGTTATATTTGAGTATAAAGCCAGGGCATTTTAGTGAGATTAAGATTTAGTTCCCTCTTCTACAGAATTTTTTATAATTTTGGAAAAATAAATTAAGCCTTCTATGCTCCTGTTTCTCTATTCTCTATGGGGAGTGCTATTACTATGTGTACTTTCTTTCACAATAGATTTATAACTCAATTTGATATAAGTTCAATTACTCCAAAAAATTTAAACTTTTCCAAAATAAGGCATTATCAGACTCATTTTCCAACCATGTGTGTTCTACTAATAGATTCCCCCATAAACAGCACAAAGAATACGATTGTTTACTTGACAAATACTGAATATTCCATCCTTCTTTGCTTCTCTTTCCACAAAGTGAATATAATAATATATATATATATTTTTTTTCTTTTTTCTTAATTAAAGTTTATTGGGGTGACAATTGTTAGTAAAGTTACATAGGTTTCAGGTATACAATTTTGTAATATATCATCTATATAGCACATTGTGTGCTCACCACCCAGAGTCAGTTCTCTTTCCATCACCATATATTTGATCCCCTTTACCCTCATCTACCACCCCCCCACCCTACCCTCTGGTAACTACTAAACTATTGCCTGTGTCTATGATTTTTTGTTTCTTCATTTGTTTGTCTTGTTCTTTTGTTTTTTTCAGTTTTATATACCACGTATCAGTGAAATCATATGGTTCTCAACTTGAAATAGTATTTAAATCACTGTTTTGAAGGAAAACAAAATTGAATAGGTGATATGTGACACAGAGTAATAAGTAATGAGCAACTTTTCAAATGGAAGTTCAATTAAAATTTCAAATAATTAAAAAGACAGAGATTTAATGAATACATGCTATTTAGCATTATTACTCTTTTCCCAAAAAGAGTAACTAATGCAGTGGGAAT
>NW_017733441.1:19184-28121 GCF_001890085.2 Hipposideros armiger
AAAAACAAACAAACAAAAAAAGATTACCAGGAGATTCTGAGTAGCAAACTGAGGCAGGGTTAGGAAGGGGAATAAAAGAAGAAAGAATTAATAACGTGAATCAAAATTATGGGCTGGAGGATATGTTTCCTTTCTATAACCCCAGAAAGCTTCAGTAATGGTTCTCAAACTTACACTCAGATAATAAACAAGCTGGGATTTAGGTAAGAAGAGACTTCATTGAAATGCATTATTGTAAGGAGTGGAAAAGGAACTATTGTGATAAGGGGAGGGAGACTATCGTGATGAAAATGTTCTGACCATGATCTGAAAGCATCTCAAAAATTATGCAAAAGGGGCTTTCACTTAATAATATCCAGTGAGAGTGAGGTTTTTTTTTTTAATTTGGAAGCAAATCTATGACTTAGTTTCTCAGTGTGATCAATTTGGTATAAGGTAGATATATATTAAAGGCTACAGAGCTACAGGATTAAGTGGCACTGAGGATGTAACACAGGAAATCTTCAGAAATCCTGGATAGGGCTGTAGGATTTCAATGGTCTGTGGAATTAATGTGGACTCCATCAAAATTAATTTCTGTCTCCAACCACTACCCATTTACTTGTTACTGTTTTACAAAATTTTCTTTAATCAGCGTTCTGATATCTAATGTGACATGTCTTTATTTCACCTAGAATTAATATAAATAAACTTGTGATCTGAGCTATGTTGGTTTGATAGGGATATGTTTATATCAGCATCATAAGGTAAAAAACTAAATTTTAATCTTCCATTAGAGATAAATACATATACAGCAATCTAAAAATTAAAGATAAATATTAAAAAACATGGTATGTTGTTTAAAAACATGAAATTAAACACCAAAGGGAAAACAAAACAAAACAAAAATTGGGGGTGGCCAGTTAGCTCAGTTGGTTAGAGCGCAGTGCTCGTAACACCAAGGTTGCTGGCTCGATACCCACCTGGGCAACTGAGCTGTGCCCTCCAAAACTAGATTGAAAACAACTACTTGAATTGGAACTGATGGGTCCTGGAAAAACACACTGTTTCCAATAATAATAATAAAAAAAAAAGTTGATAAGATGTAAAATGGGTTGACTTGGAGACACAGGAATTACAGTGGGGAGAGATATGCAATGGCTGGCATTTTGTTTTATTATGTTTTTTTATTATATGAACACATATTACCTAAAAATATATAAGTTAAATTTAAAAGCCACTTAACTCACTAAAACTTTTTCCCTAGAAGTTCTTAAGAATCAATTGATTTTCTCTTGGTGCCATTTTAACCACATTTCTTAAGTTGTATTTGATGAGTAATGGATGGGGAGTGTTAGAAATGAGGGCATGGAAGCATGAGCTGTTAAATCTCAAACATAATTCTCATGGGGTTTTATTTTGGTTGAGAAATTCCTTGCTTGAAAGTTTAAAAAAGTCAATAGGTTTATAGATTTTTTTTAACCTTCAAAATGAAAATAACAGTGGAAATGTACTTTGCGAGGGTGCTAAGAGCATAAATTATTAGCAATAAATTTGGCACTCAATATTTTTACACATTTATACTTACTTCCCTTGGTACTCTCCGGACTTCAATTCTTGATTTTAAGAGCCCAAATTTCACAGAAATGACATCCAAGGGAAAGGAGTATAAAAAAAGGGTAGAGATGTTTATGGTAAAATCAGTGTAATCTTAAACCAAGAACATATTTAGATCTTTCCAGTGGCTGCTTTGCTTGTGATAGGAAATTCTTCATTTTAACTAAGCTCAAGCATTTCATGAATGAGCTCTCTGCAGTAGCAAATGCTTTCTCCTTTGAGCAGCTGTGGCTACCCACTAGTTTCTGCTTTATAAAAATGGGTTAAGTCTGAAATAAAACACAAAATTAGAAGTTCATATACACACAGGATTTTCAGTCGCTGCATGGACTTCCACAAAATTACACACTAAATGATATCTTTTATAGGTTCAAGAAAATATAAACATATGGGGGTTGGCTAATTACTAACAGTGGTAATGAATTAGCTGTATATACTGCTTTCTTTGCAGATTTTCATAAAACTCACAACTGACAATTTAAACCTGTAAATCCATTAAACTTAACAGAATTGTAAATACTGCTGATTTTTCCCTTCCTGTTCCTTTTTTGCAAGGAGTAGGCAATACACAACACGCATAAATCCAATTTATTTTTATCAGAGCCTTAACTTCTAGAGTTGTTTTAGTTAACTTTATGTGAGGGTTTCCATTACAGAATCCTCTCTAAGGTGTTTGCTATTTGGTCATAACATTCATTTGGAGAAAAATGGTTTGAAATTAAATGTGCTTCATAATACAGATAAGTTTGAGTGATTCTGCTGCTATTCACACTGAAGATTTTCATGAACTTACTTAGAGAATGTATAAGCTACCATCAGAGGAAAACCAAATATTGCATTTAACAGTTAACCCTTTTTTGCGTTCTAACTATTTTGAGAGAAAAATGAAATAAAAATGCCCTAAATACTCACTAGAATGAAGTCATAATATACTAAATATCCTGCCAAACCTTTCGAACTAGTTGAACACCAGCAAATTAGAAATAGATTAAAATAAATTTAAAATATGATTTAGAGTGCAGGGTATAGGCCGAAAGCAACAACTTTTGGAAATTCAAATGCCTATGATTTTGTGACCCAATTCAGACATATGACTAATGTTACTAAATAAAAATGGCCCCTTTATTCAAATCCCAAGCACCCTTGCCTCCTCTGGTAGGGGAGATTTAACTGGTGATGAGAACATTCTGAACATCCCTGCCACGGAAGGACTTAGGCCAGCTTGTGCTCAGGCCCTAGGGGACACTGCCTAAAGCAATGCCTGTGCTCCTGAAAAGCCTGGCAATCTAGTATGCTTATCCTTCTTGTCTGTTCTGTGTGAAAATGATCCAAAAAAATAGGCTTGTATTGTCTACTTACACATGGCTGGCCATGATAACACTAATGTTTATTGAACCTCATTCATTGATAGAGTCACTGCATCAAAATTGACACAGCTGGTTTGGACAGCTTTTGGTTTGGTCCGTGTCTGTCATGAAGCCAAGTAAAAGTGAAACATTTATATTTGCACTCACTCACATGAAATATTGAGCTCAAGAGTTCTTTAAGGAAATTGTGCGGTTTACTGAATCTTAGTCATTTTAGTAGATTAATTATTGACTGTAACATTCTAATAGCTGAATCGCTACTTACTCAAATGTTCCCCTCTGCCAAGCTTCAGCTTGTTGTATCTTCCTCTACTCAACAGAATGAACTCCAACACTCCATTTGAGCATTTACCACATCCTACCTTATGCCATTCATTGTCCGCTACCTGTTATAGTCTAAGTGATAATTTGTTGAACTTTGTAGTTATGTCTCTCTACAGCTAGACTGCTGTATATCTCAGAGCCAGCCGTGACGGGCTTACCACATTTTCTCCTAATAGTCTCACAAGTAATGAAAAGGATGCCTTTGAAATATTACTGTGTGATTACCAATAGGGAAATTTTCATAGAAAAAAGGGGAAGTAAAAGATTTTGTACACAAAATCTGTTTACATGCTTTGAAGTTTGCCTTCCTGCCTATTCTTCCAACTCATCTCTGTTCAAGCTTCTCATTGATACAAATTCTATCATGCCTTATCTTTGCTGAAAACCCTTTGAAAGTTCCCCTTTTACCTAGAATAAATTTGAATTTGAGTGGCTATCTCCTCACCCCACTCAAATATTTCAATTAAAGAAAATTGCAGTCCAAATTCTGACATATGTACAAATATGTGTTAGAAATATAGTGATTAGAATACAGGCACGAACAGTTCATGAACCTGTTTACTAAACTATCCTCTTTCATCCACCCTTGTTTCTGATGGAAGGTTATATTAGTGCAGATGAACAACATTCCATGGTTTGGGCGTAATAGCCTTGTAGTTGCCATAAGGCAACAGCATTACCCTGCATACCAGTAGTAAGACACAATGCTGATTAACAAAGTATGATTTCCCTGGCAAAAACTCACATCTGCTATTAATTATACCAACAGACAAAGCCTCATGTATTGACAGAAATATGACTAGTTGAGTGGATTGTGGTAGTGCCTCTGAAGTGTGACCTTTCAGAAACAATGTCCGTTGACTTTCTGTCTCTTGTAGATTTATTACTTATTACCTTAGATTTGAAGTTTGAATTAACTAGTACAAACAGAATATCACACTATATAGTCTGAATAATGTGAAATTATGAATATCTTAAAATGATTCTGACTTATTTTCTGTATTGTTAAAGTTTATTCATAAAAGTATTACTTGCTTCTCATTACAAACTCAAATGTAAGAAGTGCATAAAATTAAAACCAAAAGTTTTTCTCTTTCACAGTTCTTCAAAAGAGATCCTTGCTATTTGTTTATAGAAAGGGAAGCCTGGGTGTCAAAACATAGAGAATAAACAATCAGAGGAAAAGTAAGTTGTTAAGAATAAGAACATTATGTGAAACATGAGAAATTAGGAGGCTTGGGAGCCAGAAGAACACAAANTTACATAGGTTTCAGGTGTACAATTCTGTAATACATCATCTATATATCACACTGTGTGTTCACCACTCAGAGTCAGTTCTCCTTCTATCACCATATATTTGTTCCCTTTTACCCTCATCTATTGCCCCCATTCCCCCTTACCCTCTGGTAACCACTAAACTATTCTCTGTGTCTATGAGTTTTTGTTCCTTCATTTGTTTGTCTTGTTCCTTAGTTGTTTTCAGTTTTATATACCTCATATCAGTGAAATCATATGGTTCTCAACTTTTTCTGTCTGACTTATTTTGCTTAGCATAATAATCTCAAGATCCATCCATGCTGTCACAAATGGCAGTATTTCATTTTTTCTTATGGCAGAATAGTATTCCATTGTGTATATATACCACATCTTATTTTCTCAATCATCTATCAAAGGATGGGAGAATATTTTTGAAAATGCCTCTGATAAGGGGCTAATATCTTAAAGGAACTCATACAACTCAACAACAGAAAAACAAACAATCCAATTAAAAAATGGCAAAGGACCTGAATAGACATTTCTCCAAAAAGGACATACAGATGGCCAATAGACATATGAAAAGATGCTCAAGATCACTAATCATCAGAGAAATGCAAATAAAAACCATAATGACATATCACCTCACATCAGTTAGAATGGCTATCATCAACAAGACAAATAATAACAAGCATTGGAGAGGCTGTGGAGAAAAAAGGAACCCTCATACACTGTTGATGGGAATGCAGATTGGTGCAGTTGCTATGAAAGGCAATGTAAAGGTTCCTCAAAAACCTAAGAATAGAATTACCGTATGACCCAGTTATCCCTCTCCTGGGTATCTATCCAAAAAATCTGAAAGCATTTATCTGTAAAGATACATGTGCTCTGATGTTCATGGCAGTTTTTTTTTATGGTGGCCAAGACATGGAAATAAATTATTTTCTAAAACATAAGTTTTCTTTGAATATAGCATAAGACTGAAACTATCTAGAGATATCATTTTAATTGTTTTTATTCCAGAAATGTTTTAACAATAGTCTTACTATGAAGTAAGCATGTGTGTTTGAAATAAAAAGGATGAATTAATGTGCAATTATTGGCTTATAGATGATAGAGTATAAATCACTAATAATGATTAATGAAATTGAGAGATACATTAATGTTTAACTAGGGACTCACAATAAAACCTTAGGGTAATTCCACAAGTCATGGAAAACATTTATTTGATTATATGTATGACAAGTAATTATGACTATCCCCAAAATGATAGAATATGTAAAGTTTTTAAAATGTATATACAAACTATGAAGGGGAATTAAATTTGAAAAATGACCAAAATCAGATTTTGCTATTCTATTTCATTTTGTGAAATATCTCTATTAATTTTTCTAAGCTTGTTATGTTATTGTTAACAATTGTGTTAATAAAAATACTATCCAGGACACAATTATTCAGCTAGGAATACTGAGTTATATAGGATTTATCCAGGATCTCATGCCAAGTTGGAGAACAAATATCTTCTTACTTGTTTTCAAATGAAATACTTGTATGAAATAATTTCTTGTTTTTCCAAATGTGCATTTATTTGGGAAAAATAAAAATCCCTGAAGCCTTGGAAGTCAATTCTTTGGTGTTTTAAGATCACAATATGGATGGAACTAGAGAACATTATGCTAAGTGAAATAAGTCAGTCAGAGAAAGACAAATATCCTATGATCTCACTTATACGTGGATTCTAAGGAACTGAATGGATGAGAGAAGTGGATGGAGATANAGAATATACATGTGTAGGGGTAGGGGATATATGGGAAATCTTTGTCCCTTTCTTACCATTTTCTGTGGACCTAAAACTGTACCAAAAAAAAAAAAGTCTGGTAAAAAAAAAATCGATTCTGAGAATCTTCTTGAAAGCATACTTGTCATCCTTACATGGCCCAGAAGAGGTTTTCAGAGTTGAAAAAGCATCCCCAATTTGTGGTTCAGAATTATTGCTGAGGCTTTTATCAATGCAGTACAATTAAAGTTATCCTTTATCATAAAAATGTCTAAAAGAAAAAATATTTGTAAACATACTATTGGGTTGTCGGAAAAGTCATGATGTATTTTGTCTATATTGTTCAAAGGTAATTTATTTATATAAAGAACAAAGGTCAATCAATGATATACTGCCCATTTTGTTTGATAACCTTTTGCCATCTTTCAGTCAACTTCATAATTCCTCGTTCATAGAAGAATCTGTCTGTATTAACAAAAAACTCAACAAGGTGCTGATTTACAGCCTCATCTGAATTGAATGTTATACCATGCAAGGAGTTTTGAAGAGAGTGAAACAAGTGGAAGTCTGACTGCGCAAAGCCAGGCGAGTATAGTAGGTGTGGCAACACATCCCATCCAAACTCCAATAATTTTTGACCGGTGATCAAACTTGTGTGTGGTCTCCCTAAGTCACGATGGAAAACAACTCCTTTACAATTAACAAGCTCTGGACATTTCTGGATAATGGATTCATTTGAACTGTCCAATTGCCGACAGTATACATTGGAATTGATTGTTTGGTTCCTTGGTAGGAGCTCGAAAAACACGGCACCTTTAAAATCCCACCACACTGAGAACATAACCTTCCGTTGATGAATGTCTGCTTTTGATGTCGTTTGAGGCGAATCATCACATCGGGACCAAGATTGTTTGCACACCACATTGTTGTAAACAATCCACTTCTCATCACCAGTTATAAGCCACTTCAAAAAAGGGTCGTTTTCCTCATGTTTAATGAGCATATTGCAGATATTTATACGTGCCATCAAATGAACTTCTTTGAGTTCACACGGAAACCAAATATCTAGCTTGCTTATGTATCCTAGCTTCTTCAGGTGGTCATGAACACTTGAATTATGGGTGTTTGATGTTTCTGCAAACTCTTGTGTCATGTAACATGGGTTTGACTCAATCAATGCCTTTATTTTGTCGTCGTCAACCTCGGTAGGCCTCCCTGACCAAGGAGCATCATTGAGATAAAAATCACCAGCATGAAATTTCATGAACCATCTTGTAGAGCATTGTCACCATAAACTTTATGCAATTTTTCACAAGCTTGATGCGCGTTCTTCCCTTTCTAGAAGTAAAACAGTAAAATATGGCAAAAATGCACAGTTTAGTCTTCCATCTTCAACTTGTTGTAAAATCTCCAAAACTCAACCAAATTGCTCAATTTTTTTAAGAATGAAACTAGAACTGTCAGCTGTCAAATGACATAGCAATAACATAGATGTGAATGACTCTAGTACTTCCAAAAATAAAGTAGTGCCATCTGTCGCAAACATGCATTATGACTTTTCCAACAACCCAATATATCTGGAAGGATTCATAATGATCAAAATTACCCTAAAAGAAATGTAAAAGGAAGTCTCCAGGCAGTAGGCATATGGTAACAAAGAAACTTGAATCTACAAAGAAATGAAGAGTGCTGGAGAAGGAAGAGAAAAAGAAAAAGAAAATTCATTTTCCTTATTTTTAAGTGCTCTAAAATATAGTTGACTTATTTTTAAAGTGATGCCAATAGTCTATGGATTTTTGCCTAAGTAAAAATAAATAATGAAGACAGTGATTGGGAGGGTAGAATTGGAAATATGTGATTGTAAAATTTTTACACTACACTTGAAGATGTATAGTATTATGTTATAAAAAAGGAAAATGAACAAATAGAACAGAAAATAAATAAGAAGGAAGATTATAATGCAACTATATGAAAAATGCATCAAATCTTAATAGCATAAACACATCAATTAAAAGATGTACTTAATGGCTAATTTCAAGCAAGGCCCAGCTATATCCTGTCTATAGCAATAAAATGCAAAAGAATGGGAAAAGATAGGCACTGCCTACATTAATCCAGAGTAAAACTGACTGTGTAATCTCAGAAAGTTCACTTTAAAAGAAGCAATATTATAAGCGATAATGAGGGTTATTTATGAAATTGTAAATTCACTACTAAGAAGACAGTGGTTCTTGGGGTTTATGAATTCAAGTACAGAGATTTATTATACTTACAACAAAAATAATGATAGGACTGAGAGAAGATAAACACATTTAGAACTGTAGAATTTAACACTCTTTTCTCAGTAATCAAATAAACAAAAACACACAGAAAATGATTACCTATATAGAAGTTCTCAAAACATTTTCAAACAACTTGACCTAACTGATCTTTATAATATACCCAAACAGCAACAGAAGACAGACAGTCTTTTTAAATGTACATAGAATGTTCTCAAAAATAGTCCCTCCTCTGAACCAATAACACACGTTAACAATTTTAAAGGATTAAAATCATTCAAAGTATGTTCTCATATCATGACAGAATTAACCTAGAAATCAATTATAAAATATATCTTAA
>NW_017733441.1:29133-36485 GCF_001890085.2 Hipposideros armiger
TTACTTTGGTGTCAATAAAAGACAAGGACATTATAAAAAAACAAGTACAAAAAGAACAACCTCTAAACTAAGGATGAATATGCCTCATTGACATAGATGTAATCTTCAATAACATAAAGCCACTCAAATTTGCCAGTATTTAAAAGGCAGCTAATCAAAAACAATTAGGACTTATTTGGGGATTATAAGACATGTTCAACATTCAAAAATTGTTCAATGAAATACATCACATTAAAACACTAAAAAAAATCATATAATACTTAATAGATATATAAAGAATTTGACATTTGATATATATTCATGATCTTTTAAAAACAGCAATTTAGAAATTGAAAGGGAATAATTTATTCTGATAGTGGAGATCTATAAAAATAATCTCTAGTTATGACCATGTTTATCACTGAAAAGCACAATCCACAAACAAAAAGTGATAAATTAGACTTGATCAAAATTAAAAACTTCTGTCCTGCATAGAAACTGTTAACAAAATGAAAGAAAAAGCCACAGAGTAGGAGAAAATATTTCAAAATATATACCTGCTAAAAAACCTGGAAGTTGGCACTTAAGTTTGACCCTTTACAACTGGTGAGATTGATGAGTGTTTAAATATTTACACTGATTTAAATATATGCTGATGTATAAAAATATGCTTTCTCAGAAGGACCTGTAGAGTATGGTAACTGGAAAGTGAAAGTCTCGGTTAACAATTCTGTTACACCTCTCTCAGTCTAAGATATGTGTCTATTTTGCCCTTTACGATCTAAACATGAAAAAATTCCAGATATCTAAATGGAGAATCTCAAGCAAAAGAGAAAAAATGAGAAGATAAAATGATGCAACACAAAATCCAACTTATGTGGCTATGGTGTTTGATAGACTATTTTTTTATAAGATACTTAGAAATACTGTGTTGATTATATGTATGACCCAAATGTTAGTTAATGTATTACCCCAAAGAATGCTAGTGCATTCTTTGCTTTAGGATCTAGATTTGTAGGACTTGAATTTCATCTCATATCTGCCAAAGATTTCTGTATTCTCAAAAATTTGTATGTAAATATAAATAGATATTTCGGTGATTTCTCTCTTCTCTCTAATTTTCTACTTTTGTTATACTTGAGTATATCTACCCTCTTAGGAGAAACCCGTTTTCCTTAATCCCATATCCTAATGATATTGGTTATGCAGAGTTGAGGTTTAATAATAATAGTAACAGTAAGTGCATCTATAGCATCAATATGGCAGATAATTTTCAATTGAATGTTAAATGTCTGTTTTCTGAATAGTCTTTATCTGCATCTGACATGTTGGGCTCCAGATTTATCTGTTGCTTTTATTTCTCTTTCTCTTTGTCCCTCATTTCTCTTCTTTCTCCATGTTTCTGCTTATTGCTTTTTTCTTTTCTTTTCTTTTTTACAGGCAGTGGCTTTACTACTTCGTTTGGCTATTCTTTAACATCCAAATCACACAAAACTAATTCATGCCCTCTGCACTGATTTTTTTCCCTCTGCTTGGACCACTATCCCCCCTGTTAATTGACTGGCTCACTCTGTCATAGCATTTAGGTTTTTATGTAAATGCAATTTTCCTTAGCAGCCTACCCTAATCACCATTTTAAACTGCAACTATTCATTTCACTTGCTTGTATCTAGTTATTAGATATTTTATTTATTCTGTCTATTGTCTTTACTACCCCTATACTAAATTATAAGCTCTAAGTAGGTATTGAGTTCTGCCTTTGGTTAAGTGCTTTTCTACTTTAAACTAGCTGAGGGAAGAAATTAAATATTGTTCACTACTATCACAGATTTAGTATTTTAAATGCAATAGGTGTCTATTACATATTGTTTCCCCATATTAGTTTTCTATAAGAAAATTCAGTGTTGGGAAGTAATAAACGTGAAACATGGTTTAACTTTTTCTATGTCTTCAATATTGATCAGCACTGGGCATATAAAAAATGAGAGCCTTTCATCTACGTTATTCAGGGTCTATTCAAGTTGTTAGTTATTAGGTGTTTGAATCGTTCTCAATTTGTGGATGTGTCAGTGTTGAGGGCCATTAATGCCTGCTGAAGCTAAAAATGAGAAAGTGTGAAGATTCAAAACTGAATGGGGACATCAAGTCTACAAGCCACCAGTGGGAAGGTAGCTGGGTCACCAAATCCAGAACTAGCAGAAAATATCAAAAGTTTTAACTGTTGAAAGGCAGAAACACCTTTAAAAATGTTTCTCACATATTAGAAGTGTTGAAAATATATTTGTTGAATTCATGAGTTTAGAAGTAGAGGTAGGAAAACCAATTGTGAACAAAAACCAATGAGGTTAGGAGAATATATTTTTTGGAATAGATTTGGATTAAGACTAATTTATAATTATTTTCATGATATGATACATAGGAAAATCAGTTATATTCAAATTCCAAGTATGGCACTTTTTAAAACATACACTGAATGATCCTTTCATGACATGTCACCTATTTATTACTTTGAAACTTGGTACCAGTCTAACCTTAGCAGGGTGTGTTTGCACAAGGCTGTTTACTCAATTTAGCTGCAGTAATCACTAAAGTGGACTGAGGAATTTTGTTTCAAGTCTGAACTATGATGCTCAGGTACAAAGTATTGACTTCTCTTTTGTGAAATTATATTGTATTAACAGATAAAAATCAAACCCATATAGACGTATTAACAATAAAACAAAGACAAAGGTAATATTATGTATGTTTGAATGACTTAGTAAAAAATATATATTTTAGAACCATTAAGGCCTCTGCTGATGTTTCACATTCCTGATATCTGGTACTGATAATATATTAAAGGAATTTAAAAGGAAGTAGATCACATACAGTTAAATGTTAATATTTTCATAAGATTTTATATATTCCTTTGAATAAGCAATGAAATGTAATCTGCATAATTCACAGCCTGTAATTCTTCACATCATTTTTCCCTTTGGAATTGTCTTAATCTCAATCTGTAGCCCTTAGAAAAAGTGAACAGATGGGAATTTATTGCTTTAAGAACGTATTTAATTTAGGTTAGCATGACTTACAGGTTAGGTGTTTTTCAATAAATTGTTTTTCCAATTCTCATTACATAATCAGGCTAACTGGGGCTGAAATGATGGTCAATTTGGTCTTGGTGCAGTGAGACATGCAACAGGATTTAAGTAATTTTTTAATAACTTTTTCTAAGAGTAAATTAAATTATTTTATTTAATGAAGGCTGCACATAATTGCAATACTTATTGTTATGAATGTTCTTAAAATTAAAAATCAATTCACTTAAATAATTAGTGAGTGCTTACAATCTGGTAGGTAGACACTATTCAAAGTGGCAGGGAGTCAATTGAAATATAAGACACAACTCATCCTCTAATGCAGACATTCTCAACCTGTGGGTCGCGATCCCTTTGGGGGTCGAATGACCCTTTCACAGGGATCGCCTAAGACCATTGGAAAACAAAAAGATACTTACATTACGATTCATAACAGTAGCAAAATTACAGTTATAAAGTAGCAACGAAAATAATTTTATGGTTGGGGGTCACCACAACATGAGGAACTGTATTAAGGGGTTGTGGCATTAGGAAGGTTGAGAACCGCTGCTCTAATGGCACCTCTTTTCCCCAAGGAAAAAGATTAGTGAATCATTATATAAAACAGATAAAACAGATGATTAAAACGTGATATTTGTGAAGCTTTAAACTATATTTATCTTATAATTCCTTTCTAAAAGCAAATTAATTTAAAGATATTTGACTTCTATATTAATTTTTTGATGAAAACTCTGGAATAGAAACTAGAGCAATATGGGAAGTAACCTCTGAAGAAAGTTGAAATGGATTTTAACAGAATCTTATAATTGCTTTCCCACCTTTATAGAGGTATAATTGACAAATAAAAATCATATATATTTTGAGTGTACAATGTGATGATTTTATATATATATATATATATATATATATATATATATATATATANTTACTATTGCTCTATGAATGCTAGCAGGTATTTAGTTTGTTTTCAGTGTGTGTGTGTGTGTGTGTGTGTGTGTGTGTGTGTGTGTGTGTGTGTGTCTTCCAAAATAATAAATATTCTTTAGTGTTTACATTTACTTTCTCTTGTGGTGTATAATTTATAAGGAATTGAGAATTCTACAAGTAGTTTTTAAGTTTCTAGTAAAGTATAATACACATTGGAAACATATACATGTAAGTGTCAAGAACTATAATTTACTCTTCATTCAAAAATATGCTACATTTATGAAATCTGTTAAGCAGTTGTTTTAATGTCAAGAAATGTGAAGGGTCTGAGATTTTTCCCCACTCTCAAACTAACAAGTTAGCATGCCACCATATCATGGATGTTTGCACAAGCCATGAGACTCATGAGAAAGAATCAAAGGACAGTTTATTGCTCACAGCAAGAACAGTAGATAACATATGATCCTTTACTGTGTTTCCTGAGCCTCAATTCCCACAAGGTCATGTAACAAGGGCCCGTAACACATGCACATTCAGTGGGCTGTGTTAGAAGAGAGGAACTCTGAACTTAGAGAAACCCAATCTTTTACACAGAGCTGCAAAAAAAACAAACAAACAAAAAAACCCCTACTCAAACATTTGCCTGGAGAGAAGCATTATCTTTATTATACTACTCAGGATATAAATCTTCTATCCATCCTCAAGGGAACTATTTATCTCTCTTTCAAGGCCATTTCTGTATTAACATCTCTGAAAATATAATCTGGAATAGGAGGCAACCAGTGTTGCAGCTTACACAGCATGCAGATATGCAAGGGACCCATAGAAAATTGTCTCACTACAATAATTTATAGTTCAATGAATTTTTTCATACTAAACACATCTGTTTAACTGACAGATCCAGAAAAAACATTACCAGCATCTGTGAAACCCCTCATTTCCCCTTCTATCCACCTTCTCTTCCACCAAGTAAAACCACTATTCAGAAATTTAACAGCATAAACTAGTTTTGCCTTTTTTTTGAAGACATACTATATATATATATATATATAGTGTACTCTCTCAAATACTGGCTTCATTCATCCAAACTATACTCATTAGATTCACTCATACTGCTGTGTATAGCTATAGATTTTGATTTACATCGCTGTATAAATTTTATTGACTATAACTCTTCTAACTTACAGGTGTATTTGGTAGTTTCTGAGTTTGGCTATCATGAACATACAAGTAGTTTTGTAGCATTTAGAGGTCATTTGGCTGTTCACTGTTTATTCTCTTATCACTATGTAATAAAATAATACTTCCGGTTGCAACGAAAGGAAAAAAAAACATATGAGCACATGTAATGTAAAAAACAACATGTAATGTAAAATTATCTCTATTTTTGAAATTTAGCAGATATTGGAGTCCAAATGATTATTTTGGCATATAGTTAAGAGATGCTAACCAAACATATCTTTGACAATCATATTCTGGGATGACTCTTTTTTTTTTTTTTCCTCTTGAAGCAAACATATAATAGTGTTAGGAGAGATAGAATGCTTCCTGCCTACCCTGAGTGGTAAAACTGTGACTCAAACATCTGCCACAATACAGTGTAATTACTGCCCATATTGCATCCTAAATATGGATACATTGTGGAAACTTATGTTTATTGATCTTAAATTTAGAATCCCTAGATTTAAACTTCAAGAACAGAATCAAACCCCTTATGAGAACATTATGGTTTATACCACAGAAGTTGTGGTATATCTTAAATATGCAAATTTCAGAATTTATTAAAATGCCTTTTGTGAAACCCTGATGTTCTCAAGTTTGCTTTGTGATAGCGCCAAATGTAACTTGTATAGTAAAACATAGGATGGGGAAAGCTCTATCAAAATAGCCTAAGTATACCAACAGCAACATATAGATAATGTAAAACAGATATTGGCTGAAATTGTGCCTCATTCAGACACTGTTATTCAGACGCTATTCTTTGTTTTAAAACCTTTATCCGTTTTAGACACCAGAATATTGACAAAAAACTAATTAACTTAGGACAAATTGGTTTAGATACCTTTCTTTCAAAACACCTGAAGTGTTGTTTTTATTGTTGTTTGTTTTTAAAGAAAATGGAGACTTCATTAAACAGTAAAAGTAATTAGCTTCAATGTTATCTTAAATGTCTAAAGTGCTTTGGCTTATATGGTATCATCGGGGTCTTGTTGATAGACCCCCCTTCGCCCCAAGGGTACTAATGCGTGCCTTTTTGCATTTACAAGTATTGGTCAATCCTGGAGTCTCATTGTCACGTCCCATATTCCAACAATGGGGAAATGTCTTCTTTAGTCACCGCTTGTTCACCTGACCTATTGCATTTATCCTAATCTCTGCATACTCTCTTCCTTTCTTGGCCTACATTTGATTAATTTACACTACAGCCTGCTCCATATCAATTAGTATATTCATTTGACAGCAGTGTTTCTTACTTTTCTATTTCATATTTACCCATATCAGAATATGCATATATATGCCAGTATTTCTCAAGGGAACTAAATGAGGAAAGAAATTACAATTATAAAGCACACCATCTGCAATTTTCTAATGTTAAATTTAAATCCACAATTTACATAAGAAATAATTCTCTTAATATCGTAAGAGTTGAAAAGATATAAGCTCATGCATTTATAAGAAAGGCATTAGAAAATGAAACAAAGTTGCTTACTTTTAGTCAATTACTCAACAGAGATTTAAGGCCCCTTCCTCTTTGGCAATCATTGTGATAAGTGCTGGGAATAAAGAAAACTACCAGTGTACATGAAACCAAAGTTTCCAAAGGCTATAAGAATTGGAACTAGCATTTGTGCCTCAAATTCTACTCACACTGTCACATAAATAAGCACAATGCCAATAGCAAACTCTGAGGAATTGTTACTCTCTTCATTTCTTTTGTAAGGAATTGGAGACTTATTAGCATCTTAAACTTGTTTACACATGGAGCAAAAGAGATTCAGTATAACTCAAATTTCCTCGATCTGATTCAAGATTCCATTGTTTTCTTTCTTTCAAACAAACTAATTAATAAACAATAACAAAGACCACATTTGTTCCACAAATGCTTTCTAAATGGTGTGGGTCTTTTCCTGTCCTCAGAGAATTTTGTCTATGCTGTTGTTTCTTCTTACTGTCATTATTGATGTTTTGCTTTATTTTGTTTTCTTTTTCTTTTTTTTATTACTAATGTCAAGTTGAAGGAATTTTTAGATTCAAAAGTAAAATTTAAGGGCTGGCCGAGTGGCTCAGTTGGTTAAGAGCTCGCTCAGGAGTGCGAGCTCTGAGCAACAGGGTTGCTGGTTTGATTCACAGCCCGAGCTGAGCTGC
>NW_017733441.1:36985-40471 GCF_001890085.2 Hipposideros armiger
ACTTATTTATATGTTAAACACATCCTTTATATTTAGTAGTCTGGTAACTTGCTCAGAGGAGTTAAATAGCTGATGTAAATCTCAGTACTCTTGTTATGACTCTGATGAAATTTTTTCTAATCCTCTTGGGTAAAATATCGTTCACATGGCTCTGTTTTCCTACTTTGCTTTACATTTTTCTAGAAGGCAGTGTATCACATGGGATTGTATCTAGCGTTTTACTTGTCCTCCTTTGCTGAAGACCCATTGCAACTGGGGAAATGAACAGGGGAAAACCAGCAAAACAAACAAAAACACTACATGTGGGAAATGGCCGGAAAATTTACTGGGCCCAGGCAATTGGACATCTAATTCTGGGGTAGGGGGAGCAAGATCACTGAGAAAGCCCAACGCCAAAGTTCCAGGAATACAGGCAATGCTGGCATCAGAACAAGAGGCAGGGCATCCCCATTTTCCCAACACAAGATAGAGAACCTTGGTTTTATGCGTTTGCTAAGGTTGCTGTAACAAAATACCATAGGCTGAGTGGCTTAAACAACAGAAAAGTATTTTTTAGCAGTTCTGAAGGCTGGAAGTCTAAGATCAAGATCAAGTTTTCGGTACCTCTCTGTTTGGCTTGCAGGTAGATGCCTTCTTGCTGTGTATTCACACGGCCTTTCCTCTGTGTGTACACATTTCTGGTATCTCTTCATGTGTAAAAACTTTTCTCTTTTTGTAAGGTCACCAGTGATTGGATTGGGCCTACCTTAAGTGCCTCATTTTAATTTAATCACCTCTTGAAAAGCCATTCTCCAAATACAGTCACATACTAAGGTACTGGAAGTTAGTGCTTCAACATATGAATTTGGGGGGCACACATTTAGCCCATAGCATATACCATGTTTCCCTAAAAATAGGACTGGGTCTTATATTAATTTTTGCTCCAACAGTCTATATTTATTCATTTATTCATGTACAAAAATCTACATTTATTCAAACAGTTATGTCTGGCTAACAGTCTTAACTCGGGCTTATGTTTGTTTGGGATAGGGCTTATATTACGAGCATCCTGAAAAAATCATGCTAGGGCTAATTTTCCAGTTAGGTCTTATTTTCAGGGAAACATGGTAGTAACAAGGAAATAATTCTACCACTGGAGGAGAGGCAAAAGGGTAGAGAGATACCAAATCTGAGGTGTAGCCACATAGGAAAAGTCTAAAGCTGAGAGTGGAACAGGAACTTTAAGAAAATTCCCCCAGCAATCCAGCCCCACACTAAGCAAAAGGTAACATGGTAACATTAGAGAAATTTGAAACCAATGGTAAGTGCAAAGGAAAAGGGAAAATCAAAGTACAATGCCCACATACAACATACCTCTTAACCCGCTCACATATACACTAAACTTCTAGCACAAAACAGGCGTGTCCATTTCCTTGTATAAATATTATTTACCTCGGACTTTACTTTCCTCCACACTTTTGCAAAATCAAAGAGTACAAAACAGAAAGCATGAAAAAATACACACACACACACACACACACACACACACACACACACAAACAATCAAAATAATTAAAAGCACTAGTACTGGAGATGACCCAAATGTTGTAACCATTAGACAAGGAACGTAAAGTAACTATGATTAAGAGATTTATTGCGAAAAGTGGACAACACATATGATCAGTTGGGGATTTCAGTAGAGATATGTAATCCAGGAGTCAAATGGAAATCTTAGAAATAAGAACAAATAAGTAACAGAAAGATGAAGAATATCTTTGATGAAATTAGCAGTAAATTCAACACATCTGAGGAAAAAGTGAGTAAACTTGATATATGTAAAAATAAATTACTAAAACAGAATTGCTAAGTGATAAAGGAGTGAACAAACAGAGCAAGGATCTAAGAGCTGTTAAAATAAAAGTCACACAGAGAGAGAGGAGAGAGAGAGAGAGAGAGAGAGAGAGAGGGAGAGAGAGAGAGAGGGACCTTGAAAATTGTATGAGCAGACAAAACTGGGTTGGTAATACAATACAAGCAAAACTTTATCTAGATTACTATGCAAGACTAACTTAACCTGAGTCATTTCTTGCTTATGCCTCTGGAAATCATAAACAAAACTTAAACTGTTTCCGCAAAATGATATATGGTAACCACTAACCAATTCCTTATTACTTAAGAATATTCTAACATTATGACCAGTCACTGTGAAGAATAAACAGTTACTGCTTTCTCACTATATACAAGTAAGGTGCTTTATAACAAAATACCCTGAAGCCTCATTCTATGTTTTGGTGTGAGTGTTCCTGGTTTGTGAATTGTCTTTTTGGTGTGTGCACAGTAAACTCTTACTAATTACTACTTCAGTGATTCACTGGTTTTACTTCAGCTATTTCTGAATTTTTGATAGAGTTGTGGGATAATAGTAATTGTCTGATACATGTGTAATTGAAACCTCAGAATGAGAATAGTGTCAGATTGTTAAGAAAAAAATAAAAAAGAAAAAAAGAAAGAAAGGAAAATAAAAAATAATAGGTAACAATTTTTCAAAAGTTGTGGAATATATCAAACCACACATCTGAGAAGCTCAGAGAACCACAAGTATAATAAATTATTTATTTATATAAAAAATAGAAAAAACAAACACTAACAAACATAACAAGGTAAATGTATAATATCCAAACATCTAAAAACCAATGATGAAGAGAAAAATTTAAAAGAAACCAGAGATAAAAGGCACATTATATACAGAGGAATAAAGATTAAAATTATAGCTAACTTCTTTTTTTTTAATTAAAGTTTATTGGACTGACAATGGCTACTAAAGTTACATAGGTTTCAAGTGTACAATTCTGTAACACATCATCTATATATTGAATTGTGTGCTCAACCCCCAGAGTCAGTTCTCCTTCCATCACCATATATTTTACCCCCTTTACCCTCATCTACTGCCCCCCTCTCCCCTTATCCTCTTATAACCACTATACTATTATCTGTGTCTATGAGTTTTTGTTTCTTCATTTTTTTGTCTTGTTATTTTGTTGTTTTCAGTTTTATATCCCACATGTTATTATGCTAAGTGAAATAAGACAGACAGAAAAAGTTGAGAACCATGTAATTTCACTGATATGTGGGATATATCTAACTTCTTATAAGATACTACGAACAAGAAGACAAGGCAGGGCATCTTCAAAGAGATGAAAAAAACAAAACAAAACAAAGCAAAAACAAAACAAAATAAAAACAAAAAGAAAAACTATAAAACGAGAATTGTACAAACAGCAAAAGTATCTTTCAAATTAAAGGAATAATGAAAACTATAGTCTTTGGGTGACAATAATGGGCCAATGTAGGTTTATCGATGGTAAAAAATGTACAACTCTGATGGAGAATATTGATAGTGGTGGAGAATATACATGTGTAGGGGTAGGGGATATATGGGAAATCTTTGTCCCTTTCTTACCATTTTCTGTGGACCTAAAACTGTACCAAAAAAAAAAAAAGTCTGGT
>NW_017733441.1:46984-63301 GCF_001890085.2 Hipposideros armiger
TTTTACTCCGTGGTTTTATGAGTTCGACTTATTTAGATTCATTTTATAAAGGGGATTATATAGTATTAATTTTTTTCTTTGTTGGTTTTAAAGAATAAATTTAAACGATTTATGAGTTCCCACAAAATCGCTTAGTATTCTTTCTAAAATAACATATGAGATAAGGAAAGAGTTAAAATGATAAGATTTTATTAAAACTTATGATTCATACTTGAATATTATATTTAATTAGCCTTAAAATATATGAACTGAGAACCTTCTGTCCTATGTTGCTTGAGTTATAGGTTTGAACAGGGGAATAACTTTGCCTCTCTTCAAACTAAAAAGCTTCTGCATAGTAAAGGAAACCATCAATAAAACAAAGAGGCAACCAACCGAATGGGAGAAGACATTTGCAAACAATACCTCTGATAAAGGGCTAATATCTAAAATATATAAAAAAAAATACTGTAACTCAACAACAAAAACCAAACAATCCAATTTAAAAATGGTCAGAAGAAGTCCAAGATGGCAGATTAGGTAAACACTATGCCTACTGCATCCCGTGATCATACCAAAATTACAAAACAATTATAGAACAATCAACCTCAAGAATCATCTGAAGACTAGCTGAACAGACCCCTATTACTAAGGATAGAAAGAAGAGGCCACATTGAAACTGGTAGGAGCGGGAAGACATGAAACAGTCTGACCCCAAACCCACAGATGGTGGTTGATCCTCTGAAGGACATGTCAGTGGCAGAGGTCCCCCCTGAAGAGGGAGAGGTCCCAGCCCCATGCCATACTCTCTAACCCAGGGGTCCTGTGCCAGAAAGAGAAGTTCCCACGACATCTGGCAGTGAATATCAGCAAGGACTCTGTTTGCCTATCCCAGTGGGGCACAGGGTGGATAGAAACCCAAACACCCTCTTATAGAGCCCGCACATGACATGGACTCTCTTGATTGCGGACACTCACCTGGTCTCTGGTGGAGGGGCGGCAGCTCAGGGGGCACAGGGACATGTGGGAAAGGACTGAGTTGTGTGTTTAGAGGTGGGAGCTGGAAGGACAGGAGCCATTGCTGTCCCTGTGTGGGGTCTGACACATATGTGGCCTACAGGAGGGCACCATCATTTCAGTGTTAAGCCCTCTCCGAAATGGCCAAATCTGGGACTGAATTGGCCTGGTGGAATCCACAGGCACATACCACCTTGGTGACCCCTGGCTCCCTGCTCCCTGCTCAGTTGGTGCTGCATAGCCTGTGACACTTTTGACTGCTGGGCTGCTGACCCTACCCCACAGGATGTGAAAGTGTTTTTACAGGGGCAGTTTGTTGGTGGGCAGTAACCCAAGACCTGTGCTGCAGTGTCTCTTGGGCAGCTCTTGGGAATCTATGGGCCTGAGAAGGGTGGTGGCTGGCTGTGGTGTTCTCAGGGCATTTTGTGGGGTGATTGTGGGTCCAGCACCAGTGCAGGACTGCACTGACTTTGTAGAAACCACTGACCACACCCCTTAGCCCCCTGAAACCCTGTCCCGCCCACCTAGAGCTGCATTGCCAGGAGCACTCTGGGAGTCTGGGTGGTGACTACACTCTATAAGCACAGAAGCCTTTTGCAGCAGCAGAGAGCACACAATGGCCTGGGGAGATTTTGATGGTGGACAGTGAACCATAACTTGCACTGCTGCCTCTTTTGGGTGGCTCACAGGGATCTGTCAACCCGAGGTGAAAGGTGGCTAACTGCAGTGTTCTCAGGGCATTTTGCATAAGTGGTCACAGGCAAAGCACTGGCACAAGAACTGAATTTACATTAACTTTCTAAAAACCACTGGCCACATCTCCTGACTCTCTGGGGCCCCACACACCCAGCTAGTGCTGCATCACTGGGGACATTCTCAACACTGGGTCAACTAGACCAGCCCATGCACCTAAGGAGGCTCTTTTAATATCTGAGCCTTTGGACAGGTGGCAACAGACCTAGGGGGGCCCTGGGCCTTTTGCTAAGCTGCCCCAGGCCCAATGCTGGTGGCAGCCAGCCTCAGCTCACAGCAAGGCCATCCTCACATGCCCCCAGGTCCAGCAAGGCAGCAACCAACCACATATAGCTTTGTAGCTCCTACCAGGTAGTCCTGGGCCAGTCATAGGCAAGGCTGAAATTAGCCTGCACAGGCACCCCTCCCAAGAGAAACCAGAGACAACACACCCAGTGGCTGGCTTCAGACCACACCAGAGTACTACCTGGTTAGCCCTTCAAGTGGCACAACCAAAGAGTGGTCTAAATAGGAATGAGAGCCCACAGGGTTGAATCCCCACTGAGGGGTAAACCCTCACACAGCAGCTCATACACTGTAGGAGTAGCCTATCCTCAGGGTCAGTCAGACTGGGAATCAATCCCACCCACTGATAAGGCAGAAGCAATCAAGACTCAAACAGGTCATAAGAACACACTCAAGGGATAAGCACAAGCAGGATATCAGGGAACTGTGCCATTGGACCACACGGAACACATACTACATAAGGCGACCCAGCAAGACTGCGAAACATGGGAGATCTATCTAATACATAGAAGCAAACACAGAGAGGCAGTCAGAATGAGGAAACAAAGAAACATATCCCAAATATGAAAACAGGAGAAACCTCCAGAAATAGAATTAAATAAAATGGAGGCAACCAAACTACCAGAGATAGAATTTAAAACACTGGTTATAAAAATGCTTAAGGAACTTTGAATTTCAACAAAAAGATAGTAAGCATAAAGAAGGACATAGAAACTATAAAAAAGAACCAGTCAGAAATAAATACAATAAATGAAATAAATAATGCACTAGAAAAAATCAACAGCAGATTAGATGAATCAGAGGATCGAATCAGCAATTTAGAAGACAAGAGAGCAGAAAACACCCAATCAGAACAACAACAACAACAACAAAAATGAAGATAGTTTAAGGGACCTGTGGGACATATTCAAGCATAGTAACATTGGCATCATAGAGGTACCTGAAGGAGAAGAGAGGGAGCAAAGGATCGAGAACATATTTGAAGACATAATGATTAAAAACTTCCCTAACCTGGTGAAGAAAGTAGACATACAAACCCAGAAAGTGCAGAGTCCCAAACAATATGAACTCAAACAGGCCTACACCAAGATACATTATAATTAAAATGACAAAGGTTAAAGACAAAGACAATCTTAAAAACAGTAAGAGAAAACCAACTAATTACTTAGTAGAGAGTTCCCATAAGCTGATTTCTCAGCAGAAACTTTGCAGGCCAAACTGGAGTGGCAGGAAATATTCAAAGTGATGAAAAATATGGGCCTTTAACCAAGAGTACTCTACCCAGCAAAGCTATCTTTAAAATTGAAGGAAAGATAAAGAGCTTCTCAGACAAG
Organism: Hipposideros armiger; assembly: GCF_001890085.2. Lineage (NCBI taxonomy): Eukaryota > Metazoa > Chordata > Mammalia > Chiroptera > Hipposideridae > Hipposideros > Hipposideros armiger. The sequence continues at coordinate 50,353 of NW_017733441.1, forward strand.
AAAAAGCTAAAGGAATTCATTACCCCTAAGCCAGTATTACAAGAAATGTTAAAAGGACTTCTTTAAGCAGAAGAAAGGAGAAAACGAACAAATGAAGATCACAAATATGAATAATTAAATGTCAATAACTATGTAACTATCAATAATCACTTTAAGTGTAAATAGATTAAATGTTCCAATCAAAAGACATAGGCTAGCTAAATGGATAAGAAAACAAGACCCATGCATATATGCTGTATACAAGAAACTCACCTCTGATCGAAAGACATACATAGACTGAAAGTAAAGTCATGGAAAAAGATACTTCATGCAAATGGAAACAAACAAAAAAAAGCTGGAGTAGCAATATTTATATGACACAAAATAAGCTTTAAAACGAGAGCTTTAATAAAAGATAAAGTACATTATATAATAATAAAGTGATTAATTCAACAAGAGGGCATAACTCTAGCAAACATTTTTGCACCCAACATAGGAGCATCAAAATATATGAAACAAATATTGACTGACGTAAGGCAAAGATCAACAGTAATACAATTATAGTATGGGACATTAACACCCTACTGACACCAATAACAGACTTTCCAGACAAAAAACCAACACAGAAACAGTGACCTTAAATGACACACTACACCAGATGGATTTTATTGATATTGTTAGAGCATTTCAATCCAAAGAAGTAGAATATACATTCATTTCAAGTGCACATGGAACATTTTCTGTTTTTTTTAAATTAAACATTATTGGGGTGACAGTTGTTAGTAAACTTACATAGGTTTCAGGTGTAGATAGAAGATTGAATAAGGAAGATGTGGTATGTCTACACAATGGAACATTTTCTGATAGACTACATGTTAGACCACAAAGCAAGTCTCAATAAATTTAAGATTAAAATCATATAAAGCATCTTCTCTTTTATACCATTGTGGAATGGTATGAAACTAGAAATCAGAAGAAAACAGGCAGTAAACCCTCAGACATTACCCTTAATAATATTTTTACTGATATATCTCCTCAGGCAAGAGAGTCAAAACAAAAGAACAAACAAACAAACAAATGGGACTACATCATACTAAAATTTTTTGCACAGCAAAGGAAACCATCAACAAAATGAAAAGATGTCCTACTGAATGGGAGAAGATATTTGCCAGTGATACATCTGATAAGAGGTTAATATCCAAAATTTATAAGAAACTCATACAATTCAAAACCAACCAACCAAACAAACAAAAAACCAATCTAATTAAAAATGGGTAAAGAACTTGAATACACATTTCTCTAAAGAGGACACTCAAATGGCAAATAGGTGGAGGCTTTCCGTGGTGATCAAAAAATACGGTGAGTGCTGCTGCCAAGTGCCATCCAATGGAAAGGCAGGGATCTTCAATACGAAAAGCGGCACTTCGAAAATTAGTAACAGTGTGTGACATATTTCAACTTGTTCCGTGCAGTCAGTCTGGTGTGAGCTACGGTTGAGAGAAGGTGTGTTTTGAAATGTGCCATAAATCATCCTCCATCATCATGAAAATTCTCCGTGTCACACATCGCTTCTGGTATATGGCATTTTTTGTCAAGTAGAAACATTATGGTGTGTCCTCATCCATCTTATTCACCAGATCTGGCACCATATGACTTCGGGCTCTTCTCCAAAGTCAAAATGACCATGAAAGGTAAACGTTTTGAATAAATTCAGGACATGGAGGTAGCCACAACAGCACAACTAAAGACACAAAAGAGGACTTCCAGAACTGCTTCAGAAAGTGGCAAGAACGATAGGATAAGTGCATTTGAGGTGAGGAGGAGTATTTTGGGAGGATTAATGGCAGTGTGTCTTTTACTGCAATGATTTTTTTTTATTTAAACATTCACTGTATTGTTTGATCACACCACATATGTAACAGTGTCAGATGGATATTAGAGTTATTGGGGTTATCACTTTTTGAGTTAAGTAAATGTGTAATCACTGTTTTTTGTGTACCTGAAACAAATATAATATTGTATGTCAATGGTATTGTAATATAATATTGTATGACAAATATTTAAAAATTTTTATAAAATAAAAAATACTGTTTTTTTGAAATTACTTAATTTGCAAACATTACCATCAACACAAGTTGAGTAAAGCATTTTTTAATCTTTCTATACCAATATCATCATTATTATAATTAAAACTGGCTCTCATTCTAAATTCAAGATAAGGAATTTAATGTAATTATTCTAATTTATTTTGCTGTATTTAGAAAAGTAGCTGAATTTATATGAAATGAAACAACTATTAAGTACAGATAACGTTAAAGTCTTACAACATCTGCCAATTAAGCATTCAATATTGATTAACACTTTTATAGGACTAGGTAAGTATTCCTTGCATAGCTACTTTGAAGCTATTTGCTATCATCTACACATTTAGGGTCAAGTAGTGCAGCTGTGATGCAATTGATTTCTTCATGGCTTCAACAAAATACTGTGAAATAGCTCAATAAACATGGAGAATCTCTTTTAGTAGCGTATTCTGAGTTATAGCCTTGCCAATTTGGACTTGAATTTATATCTGAGATTCTAGATGGGCTTCTTCTGCACTATAAAATGAAGGCTTAATAGGGATGTAAAACCAGTGTGTTGATCAGTAAGCATTTTGTAAAACTAGAAATTTCAATAAGTGAAGCATAGAGGCTAAAAGACAAACTGTTTGCAATATTAACAAGGACATATGACTTAATTTTTAGAGGTATTCATTTTAAGACAATAACAGTATGAATAGTGTATCATAACTTCTATCATACACTATTTAATAGTTAATGGGATCTATATTTTAAAATAACATGACAATCTTTAAAAAATTCAGAAAATGAAGTATGACAAACATAATTTAGTAAATGATTTCATATTGCTTCTGCTTTAAAAGAGATTAAGAAGCAGTTAGAGTTTGTAACATCAGATATTTTAGGGAATGTGGAAAAGATTATTTATGTGGTATAAAACATTCTAGTTTGAATTCATTATCTGTGATATCTAATAATATTTCAAACAGATAATATCTTACGCCTCATTTTATAGAGTTGGCAACTCTATTTTGTAGCACATTACATTTATTAAGAAATAAAAACTGTTGGGGTATGAACTGTGTTATTTTAAATGAACTCTAGCAAAATAAAGCAAAATGATTATGAAAACAGTCTGTTCATTTAGTGAAATGTGCTTCATTTTATCCTATGTAAATTGATACCTACCTATTTATTTACTTTCTGTAAACAAACTATTTTCATTAAGGTCAAGTTATAAAGCTTGGATGTTAGGGTTTACTCTTACTTTATCTGAGCTGATGGCTAAGTCCTACATCGTTGAGAATATTACACACCCTCATAATACCCCAAAATACCATATACCTAATTTCGAGAAACTTTTTTTTCTAGAACTATCTACACATATGATATAAGAAAGGGTAGAATCCATGAAAACTTTTTTGATAGTAGCCCCCCGGCTTGGAGTGCAGAGTCTTATGACACAAAACATAGGGTAAAGACAAGAGTAAACAGGATGTTCACTCATGCTCTATAAACTTGGAAACAATGTGATGTGGATGGGTAACATTTTGCATATATTTATAGCATGAGTAGGCCAACACAATGATTTTTAAGAAATGTGATACAGTACAGTATCTCAGTTGGAATTTTACTTTTCAAATTTATTTCTTATGTAGGCACAGGTTATGAGATTGAGGAATAATGTGCTGGCAACAATAGTGGTAGAAGACTAGCCACAAAGCCTTCAAATTTACAATGTTTTCCCAAGAGATAAAAGAAAAATTCTAACGCTTTATATTTAATTTGCTCTCCTGTATTTAAATAAGTTATTATTAAAATGGTTTATAAATAGAGCTTGTTGATGACTCTAGTATTTAAATTAAAATTGTTATAAACTTGAATTATTGGGTGAATTATATCACAGTGTTGTGTGCAGAAGTGTGTGTGGGTGTGTGTATACACAAGTGTGTGTTTGTATACATGTGTATGTTTGTACATTCATAGAATCTAATGGAGCACAACACATATAGCTGCCAGGTATCAAATTGTTTAAGTCTTGACTTATAGACACTTTCCAATCCTGTCTATTATCTATACTTTCTCCTTTCCTAATTATTCTTTCCATTCATCTAGTAGCAAGTCTATTTTTTTAGTCTGCTTTTGTTTAACATGTTATATTATAGGATAAAATCACACTCAAATTATCACAAAGATAAGAATTTTAATAATAGGTTACTTAAGAGAAAGTTGATACTGTCTTTGCTGGTATGCTATGGAGACTGCATGTGATTATTTTTATCACTTTATATTTAAAATTTTCTACTACTGCTACTAGTAATAACAGATGATGTTTAACATAGAAACTAGAACATTAAAGAGAAAAGAAAAATACATAATCTTTTCATCAAACATCAACTAATATTAATATTCCACTTTTTTCACCAGTGCATGCATATACACACACGTGCACACACACACTCACCTTCCCATGTAGCTCAGAAAAATTATCAGAGGAGAAAGCCATAATTATTAGATATGTATGCATTAGAGTTTTCCAGTGAAATAGAACCAATAGGAGATTAGATAGATAGATTAAAATATGATTAATGAATTCAAAGATTGCAATATTTCATATTTAATTGTATAGTTTTCTTTATTTTCTATTGTGAATTTTCTCAAAAAGCAAATTAATTATAGTCAGATGAGGGGAAATATACATGAGGGGAAATTTCCTAGAGGAAATAATTATTCTGCTGGGAAGAAAACTCCAGTTATACATAAAAATTTTTCACAAACATGATATTACCAAAGGGGATAATATAAGTAAGTACCTGTTCTATTCTAATTGTTGAAAGGTCACAATTCCTTTGCTTTTTTTCTCAATCAACCTTAATATATTCCTACACACTAAATCACCAACCTAATATCCAAAAAACTGGGATAAGTATTAAATAAATTAGAATAATTATTAGCTAATTATTGCATCTGTTTAAGATTAATTATATCCTTTCTAAGAAAGGCTACAATATTTGAACATGCATACATTATTGGAATAACACATTAAATCTATAAGTCAGTCATCTAACTTAGGATACATAGTATTTTCATTCAAATTTTCAAATATTCATTTAGCTCTTAACTAGATGTCCAACTGAATATCACATAGCAAGACAAAATTAACAAAAATAATCCAGGAGCAAAATCACACACCCGCGCACATGCATGCACACACACACACACACAGACACACACACACACACACACACACACACACACACCCACACACACACCAACTCTGGCCCTTTGTTTCCCACTACCCTATTTTATTTGTGGCATAATAATTGTGAGTAAATAAATTTGTCTTATTTGGTTGTTTATGTGTTCTTGACAACTAAGCCAGATTTATAAAAGCACCTTTTATTATTCACTGCAATAATTCCCAAGACTTACATGATAAAGCAATATTTGCTAAGTGAATAAATGAGCTAATAATTGAATTCAATATTATCCAGTTCTGTGAGCTGCTTCAGTAAATGTCTTGAGGGTTTACTATAAAGACCAAAGAGCAAAGAGATTTAGCTAAAGGCTAATGAACACAACTGAAATCTCTTATGCAACTACTGTAGATGCTACACAAGAAGTATAAAAATAAGCAAAAATTAGAGGTTTTGGCTTCAGAAATATTTTAAATGTCCAAAATATATTTTGTTATTCTTAATTATAATTTAACATTACTGTTAATAGTGATTGACTATACCATGAAATGTATACTTTCCAAACATTTGCAATATGCTCTATGAATATTACCATATATTTGCCTGGATCTGTATTATCTGTTTAAAAGGAAGAATTTTAAAATAAACATATAATTTCTGGTCTAGTGAAAACTTCAGAAATACTAGAATCACAGTGAGAAACATAAGAAGTTGCTATAGGTTATTCATCAAATATAGCTTTTATAATTTTTTTCTCACCCCCTGGCTTGCTAAACACTACTTTAGTTTCTAGCCAATGGTGTATCTAAAAACATAAGTATCAAGAAACTATTTATTTGCCATTTCAATGCAATTTTCTCTATGTGAAAAAAGAAAAGGATTAAACGTTCAGTGTTTTCAATTAGAATATTGGATTGGGGGTATATCTATATTACTTGTTTTGATAATGGAAAGAAAGAAGACTTCAAAAATCTTTCAGCTATTTTAAATATGTTCACAATTTATCTAAGTTCCATATTTCCCAAGCTATAGCAAGGTTTTGAAGAAGAAATATCATGGAAATAATAGTAATTTAAGCATATCATGATATACTGGCCTCTACACAACCCATATTTATCTGAATAGTTGTTAAAGCTGACAACCACAGCCAGAGCCTAACTTTCGAAAATTGTTTGCCTTTTCACAGAAAGACAATTCCACTAAATCATATAAATATAATAATACAGTTTTAACAGAAGGTAAAATTGGTACAAAACTGGAACTGTCGCTATTATTCACCATCTTCTTTACCTTAAAAAAAAATCCCTTTTGGCAAACCATATGCAGTATATAGTATGGACACTTAAAGGAGTACTCATGTATTTACATGCCTCTTCACTTATTTATAGACAATGACTTAAGGATTTAAGAATAATAAAAAATTTAAAGGCTAATTTGTACACTTTACTGAAATGACATCCAATAATTTTGTATTTTTATGACATAGAAAATTCACATAAAAGTATTACTTCAAAAATAAGAAGAGGAAATAAAAAAATATATAGTGTGTGATATGGAGTAAGTAGACCTGGCTGCAATTAAACTTTTGGAGCCTGTAGTTGTACTTCTGAACCAAATTATTGGGTGATTTTAGGCTAAAAAGTTAAACTTTCTAAGACTGTTATTTTTATGGATAATAGTGTTTTACAAAATTATATCACATAATTTTTTAAACTCAGTTTATTTAATTCACTTAAAATGAAGACATTTCTCAGTAATATGGGGGAATTTTTTGAAGAAGAAGAAAGAACTTTTAAATTTCAGAATAATTATTTTGGTCATTCATATATGCAAGCCTCTATACTTAGAGTTTGAAATGGTCTAAGATAAAACCATGAGTCTTAGTGTTAAAAAAAGAACACAAGACAAAACAGTAAAGCAAATAACTGCAACTCAAATTGATTAAATACACATTGGGTTGTCAGAAAAGTCATGACGCATGTTTGCAACAGATGACACTAGTTGATTTTTGGAAGTACTAGTGTCATTCACATCTATGTTATTGATATGTCATTTGACAGCTGACAGTTCTAGCTTCATTCTAAAAAATAAATTGAGCGATTTGGTTGCGTTTTGGAGATTTGACAACAAGTTGAAGATGGAAGACTAAACTGTGCATTTTTGCCATATTTTACTTTTTTACTTCCAGAAAGGGAAAAACACACATCAAGCTTGTGAAAAGTTGCATAAAGTTTATGGTGACAATGGTCTACAAGAACATCAGTGTCAATGATGGTTCACGAAATTCTGTGCTGGTGATTTTTATCTCAATGACACTCCTCAGTCAGGAAGGCCCACCAAGGTTGATGACGACAAAATAAAGGCATTGATAAAGTCAAACCCACATTACACTACACAAGAGATTGCAGGAACATAGAATAGCTATCATTCAAGCATTCACGACCACCTGAAGAAGCTGGGATACGTAAGCAAGCTCAATATTTGGGTTCCGCATGAACTCAAAGTTCATTTGACAGCATGTATAAACTTCTGCAATGTGCTCATTAAACATGAAGAAAACGACCCTTTTTTGAAGCAGCTGATAACTGGTGATGAGAAGTAGATTGTTTACAACAATGTGGTGCACAAACGGTCTTGATCCCGACGTGATGATTCACCTCAAACGACATCGAAANATATATATGATTAGGAGTTAATACCAAGAATATTTAACTATCTCCTAAAACTCTCAATAACCAAGAAAACATACAAACAAATAACCCAATTAAAAAATAGACAGGGGACTTGAAAAGACATTTTTCCAAGGGAGATAAACAAATGGCCAATAAGTATATGAAAAGGTATTCAATATCATTAATCACTAGAGAAATATAAATCAAAACCACAATGACATACCCCCTTACATCTATTAGAGTATCCACTATTAAAAAAATAAACAATAACATTTATTCTCTAGGATATAGGGAAATTAGAATTGTTTTTCTATTGTTGGTAGGATTGTATATAGAATGGTGTAGCTGCTATGGAAAACAATATGGCAGTTTCTTAAAAAAATTATAAATAGAATTACCATATAACCATCAATTCTACTTCTGGGTATCTAACCAAAGAATTTTAAGTAGGTTCTCGAAGATTTTATATATATATATATATATAATCTCCATGTTCATAGCAGCATTAATCACAATAACCAAAAAGTGGAAATAATCTAAATGCCCACTGGCAGATGAATGGTTAAACTAAATGTGGCATAAACATACAATGGGCTGGAAGAGGAAGGAAATTCTGATGTATTATGCTAACAGAAATAAGCAGTTACAAAAAAAAATCTGTATAATTCCAAATATGTGAGGTATCCAAAGTAGTCAAATTCATAGAGATAGAAAGTAGAATGGTAGTTGCCAGGGGTTAGGAGGGGTTACATCAATGGAGAGCTGTTGGTCAATGTGTAGTTTCTGTTTTTCAAGACAAAAAGCGTTTTGGAGATTGGTTGTACAAGAGTGTGAATATACTTAACAGCTCATAATTTTAAGGAAATTAGAAATTCACTTATAAAACTTATACAAGGTTGTTATAAAAATATTAAAATACTATCTAGAATTTGTAAACAAGTACACATGAATTAAACATGTTTTTTTAAAAGTTGTGTACTAAAACTATTTTTCAAAAAAAAAATAAATGCATAATTCATGCTTGTGTTTATTTCTGGGTTAGAGGGCAGAAAGATGGGCAAATGGAGAGAATATAAAGGGATGCAAAGTTCAGGTAACATTCTACTTTTTATGTTGGATGATAGGTTTACGGCTAGATATTTTAAAGTAAAAGTAAAAATTGAAAAATAAAGAAATAAAAAAATACCCAAACCAATTTGTCAACAATGTATAACTTTATAGCAGCCACAATTTATTTTTCAATAAAAAATTGGACTTGAGAATTCAAGTAGTTTTCTTGTAAGAAAAAATCCTATATTTTATATTCTTTAGGAAGAAAAGCTGAAACAAATGAGCTGTGTACTTAGAAAGGGNACATGTCTGTTCCCACCTGAGGTTGAACAAAGCTGCACTCTGCCTTCTTGCCTTAGTTCTCATGCTGAAAATAAGTGTCTTTTTCAGGGTCTATTTGGTGCCATGGTTTTCACATATTTGAGTTATTTGTTAGTGATTTAACTATTTAAAGTGACAACTGATCACAGTGCTGAAGTGCTGTGGAACATTCTTGAGCTCAACAAAGCTGTGATGTGCCTTGTAGAGGAAATATGTGCTAGATAAGCTTCCTTTGGGCATGAATTATAATACTGCTGGCTGTGAGTTTAGTGGTAATGAATCAACAATGTGGTATATACAGAAAAAGGAAGAGGATATTCACTGAACTCTATGTGAGGCCACTCTGGAAAATGCTAAGGTATCATCTATAGTGAATGAGGGAACTATGGAACAGATGCAAAAGTGGCTAAAGGTGTGGATTCAAGAGATGATGACTGATAAAAAGTGCAGTGGACAGCATCCTGATGAGGCTGGAAGCTCACACATGTGACTATTCACCTGGTGAATGGGCTGAATGGGATCAGAGCATCAGAAACTACCCTTCACTATTGGTGAGAATGCAAATAGTCCAGTCACTTTGGAAGACAGTTGGGCGGTTTCTTGCAGAGCTACATGGTTCTACCTTATCACCCAGTAATCAACACTTCTAAGTATTTATCAAACTGATTTGAAAACTTATGTCCACACACAGAAAACTGCACATAAATGTTTATAGAAACTTTATTCATAATTGTCAGGAAAATGAAAACAACCTTATGTCCTCCACTAAGTAAATCAGTTTAAAAAAAAATCTGTGTGACATCTATACAATGACATTTTATTCAGCAATAAAAAATAATTAGCGATCAAGCCACTAAAAGATATGGATAAATGTTAAATGCATATTAGTAAGTAAAATAAGTCAATGTGAAAGGGCATGTTCTGTATAATTTTAATTATATAACAGTCTGAAAGAAGCAAACTATAGAGACATTAAAAAGATCAGTGTGTCAAAGGTCTTGGGGACAGCAGGGAAGAGCTGAACAGGGAGAGCCCAAGAAAATTTTCAAAGAGGTTAAACTATTCTCTATTATATGTAATTGCAGTTACATGACATTATGCCTTTGTCAAAACCCATTGAAATTTAATAGATGAAAAATGTAAACATATTATCTAGGAGGTTGAGGATTCATAGAGTGGAATGCAGAATGTGATAAAATAAACCAATTGTATTTTAAGTGTGTTTAACAACCTGACTGCCTTAGTCCATTCAGGCTGCTATAAAAAATGTCACAGACAAGGGGGCTTATAAATAGCAGAAATGTATTGCTCACAGTTCTGGAGACTGGATGTCTGAGATTATTCATCAGGAACTAAGAAGGGCTCCCCCCAGGCTGTAGACTTCTCCTTGTATCTTCACATATTGAAAGGAGCTAGGGAGCTTGTTGGGATCTACTTTACAAGGACACTAATTCCATTCATGAAGCCTCCTTCCTTGTGACCTAATCATCTCCCAAAGACCCCACCTACCAATGATCATGCCTGGGGGTTAGGGTTTCAATATGTGAATTTAAAGGGACACAAACATTCAGATCATAGCCCTTGTTAAAGGGGGTGGAGGAAAATGTGCTGACTGAAATAACTGTATATGAAAGGAATCTTTCAAACTGAAAGCAAAAGAAATTATACATAAACACTGTATACATAAACACTGTAGTCTAGTTGATAAAGTTTTTCTCCCACAGGGATGGATACAGGTTAACAATTCTGATTGTGCTATACATGTGTATGAGCACTGAACAATTATGCAAATGGATAGCAGAAGGCAAAATTCAGGTTTTTTCATTTTTGGAGTGGATGTTTACATGTAATCATGGGGATGAGAACATAATGACCTGTGGGATAATTGATTAGAATTGGAGAAATTAGTATGAACACATATATACAGATGGTTAGATAGATAAGTATTTATAGATATATGCATATACATGGGTTAGCACTATACATATATATTTTCACCCTATAAACTGAACAGGCCTAGAAGCAATGAAACCTAGTAGCAATTGTCACACCTAGATCATGATTTCTAATACCATCCTCCAGCAGAAGGAACAAGGGCTCCTGATTAAGGACTGAAGAAGGCAGTACACAAGGTGAGCCTAGAATATCTTGTGGTGCCACAGGAGATTATAGAACTCAGCACACATACTCATGCATACACATGCATACACATATATGTATGCACACACTGATGGTGCTATGTCAAAGGGACATAGATGCCAAANTTCACAGGTTCTGCATTCACAGATTCAACCAACCATAGATTGAAAATATTCATAAAAAAAGATGTCGTGTTGCTGACATGTATTTTGTAGTTAGACCTATGAGGGTTGCTTCTGTATTGAACATGTATAGGCTTTTTTTTCTTGTCATTATTCCCTATATAGCAGAGTATAACAACTATTTCTATAACATTTACATTGTATTAGGTATTGTAGGTAATCTAGAGAAGATTTAAAGTACACAGGAGAATGTGCGTATATGGTTATATGCAAATACTACACCATTTTATATAAGGGACTTAAGGATCCATGGATTCTGGTATTCACAGGGGGACCTGGGACCAATCCTCTGCACATACTGAGGTACAACTGTAATTAGTTATGGAGTCCGGGTTGCCATAGACTTGATAGGCAATAATGAGTATTACCTCTGCCACATTTCATAACATACCTTAAATAGTGACTTTTAAAAGGGGAAAGGGGTCAGAGATTTCAAAAATCAGTTATTTTGCAATATTTAGTAAATTATTATTCCACAATTATGATTTAAGCACTATGACCTCCAAATTCTTCTCCAAGTTCTAATCTTCTCAGTAGTCCCGTTTATTGTCCTTGTTGCTGCTTTTGTTGCTTCCTCATCTAAATGTTGAAGTGGCTCAGGTCTTTGTCTCCAACCAGTTTTCTTCTCTATCTACAGTAATTTCCTGGGAAACATCAGTTCCTGTGGTTTTAAATAATTTATATATATTGCAATATTTACATGTCCCAAACTACTCTCTCCTCTGGACTCTAGAATTAAATATCTAATTAAACTTCACATGGGATATAATGGAGCTCATGGTTTGTCTCTTTCCTAAACGTGCCCCTTCTTAGGTGGTTTGCCTCCATAAAAGACAACTCCAGGGCTGGCCGAGTGGTGCATTGGTTAGGAGTTGGCTTGGGATGCCAGTTCTGAGCAGCAGGGCCCTGGTTCAGATCCCACATGAGGGCCAGTGATGCTGTGCCCTCTACAGCTAAGATGGTGAACAACAGCTCAACATGGAGCTGGGTTTCCTTGAGTCGCTGGAGATGACGTAGGCTGCAGTAGGGCTTGCCAGCAGTGGGTGTGAGCTTTCATGAGCTGCTGTGAGCCACCTGAGTGGCCGTCCAATGGCCAGCGAGCAACTGCCTCACGGGGGAAGTACGCAATGATAATACCAACATGGGCCAGTGAAGCCACATCCTCCACAACTAAACTGAAGAACAAAAGGATAGCAATTTGTCTATTTCCCTTCCCTGATTCCCCAATGTTGTTTCCCGTCACCAGTTTTCCAATAAAATCTTAAAAAAAAAAAAAGACAACTTCATTCATCTGACGCTAAGATCCACAATTTTGGAGTAGCTTGTTTACTTTTTTCTTTCTGTGA
>NW_017733441.1:63843-64625 GCF_001890085.2 Hipposideros armiger
TCAAGGTCAATATCAACAGTGATAAGTCTAGCAAATAGTATGTACCCTTGATATGATGTAATAAAAATGATACCTCCCTTATGTGGCCTTCCCTTCAAAAGCCAATAACTCCAGTCTATTTTTGAGGAAACCATCAGACAAATCCCAGTAAAGGGACATTCTACAGAACACCTGTTAAATTAGCTAACCAAGAAGTCCATTAGACTGAAGTGGCTATAATACTTTGGTGGCCTGTGTAAGCAAATCAAAACCCGAGCCTGTAAATGCCTCAAGTTTGAGAAATTGAAACCTAAGGATAACCAATCACATACAACCAACTAAGGCTTCAAGTTATAGTCAATCAATCAAATAATTTTCTTTCTTCACTTCCACAACTCTTTTTTATGAGGTTTCCCCCTAGCTTCTTTCAGCTGAGTACCCCCTAACTACTTCTGGTTTGGTGCTGCCTGATTCAAATCAATATTGCTCAAATAAATCTTAAAATTTTTAATAAACCTCAGTTTATATTTTAACATACCTCACCAGCATCCCTCAAAACATTTATCAGAAACGAGGGAAGCCTAAGAAACTGAAACAGATAACAGAAGCCTGAGGAGACATGACAACTAAATATAATATAGTATCCTGTGTGGGCCCCTGAATAAAGTATGGACTTTAGGTAATAATGTATTAACATTGGTTCATTAATTCTAATAAATTTACTAGTGATGTAAAATGTTATCAGTTAAGGAAAATAGGTGAGGGTATATGGGAAATCTCTGTACTAAATTTGCAATTTTTCA
>NW_017733441.1:67255-68062 GCF_001890085.2 Hipposideros armiger
CAACCTCTATGACCACCTACTTCAGTTACTTTATTAGCAGTTGCTTAAATATCATCTTTCTTGGCATATGACCAGCTATTACAGAGTACATCAAATTTCACTTTACTACTATTACTATAGTTACATTCTGAATTTTTATGCTCTCATACATCAAATTGAGTATGATCATTACATGCAAATTTTATCTAGAAGTAAGTTAAGAATAGCGGTGTTTAAGATGATATAGTAGAGTATATAGATAAGAGAATACCTTAAAACATGAGCCCACTAATGCAGTCAAATACTCTAAGATCATTTTTAAATTGGCATGTGAGTTTCTAAAAAGGCAGTTAAGTTAAATAACAAATTTATTCAGCTCTAATGAATATTTTATTGGCTTTCAGATATAATTGCCCTCTATCAGGGTCATAGCATTAACATGAAAATTAGTCATTATCTTCTCTATGAGAATTGTAAAGAGATCCCTGTTAAAGTTTTTGAAGGAGCTTTTCAATGAAATAACTTCACACACTGTTGGCATTGTATAATAACTTGAAAATACCTCTTCAAACTTCCTTTATGTGTTGATTCTAAAATCACATTTAAAAAATGTCTTCAAAAGCAGAGAGATAATACATATCTTTACATATTTCTTTCTGCAGTGGTATTAATATATGAAAATTAGAAAGAACAATAGATAATCATACCCTTTCTGTTGGTATATTTGTTATACATTATTAGTTCACAATTAGCATTTCATAATAAAGTATAATAAAACATTTTGGAGAAAGTAATTTTAAAAATTAACTAAGTCATACATTTTTTTTT
>NW_017733442.1:0-1148 GCF_001890085.2 Hipposideros armiger
AGATTTTCCCATACCATTTCATAAAGAGTTCGCTCTTTCTTTTTTATGGCCATCTATTAGTCCATTGCATGGTGTTTGGGTTTTATTGTGCCTCCCCCAAAAATTCATACGTTGAAGTCCTATGTGGCCTTATTTGGAAATAGGGTCATTGCAGACACAATTAGTTAAGATGAGGTCACACTTGGAGTAGGGTGGGCCCCTAATGCATTATGACTGGTGTCCTGATGAAAGGGAGAATTTGGACATAGACACACACACAGGGAGAACGCTGGGTGAAGATGGAGGCAGAGATGGGGGTGATGCCTCTACAAGTCAAGGAATTCCAGCGATTACCAGCAAACCACCAGAAGCTGGGCGAGAGGCATGGAACACATTCTCTCTCACTGCCCCCAGAAGGAACCAATCCTGCTGCCACCTTGATCGTGGACTTCTGGCTTCCAGACCTGTGTGGTGATATTTTTGTTGCTAAAACCACCCAATTTGTGGAACTTGGTTATGGCAGCCCGAGCAAATTAATTCATATGTATGTACAATAACTATTTAATCACTTCCCTACTTTGGACTTTGGGGTTTTCTCCCAGCTTTTACTTTAAAACAATACTGCAAAAAGGGAACCCTGGTACACTGTTGGTGGGACTGCAGATTGGTGCAGCCATTATGGAAATCAGTATGGGTATATCTCGAGAAACTGGAAATGGAACTACCGTATGACCCAGCAATTCCACTCTTGGGTATCTATCCAGAGAAACCCAAGACGCTAATTCGGAAAATTATATGCACCCCTATGTTTATTGCAGCATTATTCACAATAGCCAAGACCTGGAAACAACCAAAATGCCCATCAGTAGATGACTGGATTAGGAAACTGTGGTACATTTATATAATGGAGTATTACTCTGCTATAAAGAAGAATGAAATTGTACCATTTGGGATGATATGGATGGACCTAGAGATTATTATGTGAAGTGAAATAGTCAATCGGAAAAAGACAAATACCATATGATTTCACTTATATGTGGAATCTAAAAAACTGAATGAACGAGCAAAGTAAACAGAAATAGTCTCAGAGATATAGAGGAAAAACTGATGGTTGCTAGTTGTGGGGGGGGGGATGAGGGAGAAAGGGAAGGGATTAGACAGCATAAATA
>NW_017733442.1:7762-13781 GCF_001890085.2 Hipposideros armiger
TCTCAAAATCTTTAAACCTTATATGTGTTGTTATATTCCTTTCATTGTTTCTGATATTATTTATGTGTTTCTCTTTTTCTTCTTCCCTTTCTTCCTTTTTCTTTTGAAATTTTGCTAAAACGAGATTATTTTATTGACCTGAAAGAAAAAGCTCCTGTTTTTATTTAAAGTGTCTACCTTTTTTCCTATTTCTTTGATATCTGTTTATCTTTTAGGTTTTTTACTTCTATCTTTTTTGAGGGTCGTTTCATTACCCTTGTTTTGACATTTTGATTTACATGCCTGTGACCTCATTTATTTTGTATCTCTTTTGCTTTCTAATAAGTACATATATAAGGCTAATCCCTAGGACACAACATATATATGTATATATATATGTATATGTGTATATATATATATATATATATATATATATATTTCCAAATAGTAATTTTAATATCATTTTTTTCTTTGATGAAAGAATTATTTTAAAGAATATTTTTGTTTGTTTGATTGTCCTTTGTTTGCAAACTTTGTGATCTTGTTTTAGATGTAGCACTAAATAAATTATTGTGCCTGAGGAGGAGGCCCCCTTGAGGGCATCTCTAGCTTTAGGAGCTCCAACCCCTCAGCCTTAAAAAGAATTACTCTAAATAAGTTACTAAATGTAAAGCATCTAGAACAACATCTGGCATATAGTTAATAAGTGTTTGCTACTTTCATCTTTGTTATGATCTATTATGAGCATAAGATTTTTTTCTGATCATATGATAAAATCTTTCCTTTCAAAAAATAATTTAATTTGTCACATTTATTGTATCTACTGATTTGCTTTCATTTATTCTTGTCCTCTTAATGTTCCTATCAAACGTGTTTTCTTCCTGACCAGGTACAGCATACAGTTTTTTATCTTTGTTCTCCCTAGTGCTTTGAAAGTTCTATAGCCCGTTTCTATGTGTAATTACCCTTAAAAGTTTATAAACCTGTAATTTTTTTCCGCTCAGTGTCTAAAAGTGCTGGTCACTTCTGAATGAGACAAAATACTGAGCATGATTTTACTTCTCTTCCTTTTGACTCTTTCTCCTCCAAACTCCCAGGTTTTAAAATCATCTGGAAGTTTTATTTTAGATGCTTTAACATGAACTTTTTTCCCTCTATTTTGGGAACTATTTTCTAGAGATTACATAAAAAATCATGGGTACATTCGCAGCAGTTACAGCACCAGTCACACTTTTGGCAGCTTTGTTGCTCAGCACTGTTTCTTGTGTCACACATCTCCTCCACGTTATCTTTTCTTGGGTTCATTTTGCTTGAAACGTCCTCCAGTATTTTATTTCCATAAATATCTTTTGGTAGTATAATTTATCTGATTCTCTTTATTTCTGGAGACTTGCTTTTGTTTGTTTGTTTTTTTAGCTGAGCCATCCTGCTACCTGTTGGCAGCTCAGCTCGGGCTGGACTCAACCACTGTTGCTCAGAGCTCAAACTCTTGAGCGAGCTCTTAGCCAACTGAGCCACTCATCCGGTCCTCTGGAGATTTGCTTTTACCTTTTTAGTTGAAAGATGATTATTCAAGAATGTGGATGTGACCAGGGAGGAAATGAGATGGTAATCAAGGAGGTGGAGGGTGGTCTAGATGAGTTAATCCTCATGCCTCAGAACAGAGTGTCAATAGACAAGAAGTGGTGATAAAAACACACAACTAAGGAAGTAACTGCAGAGAAAACAAAACCAAAAAACCAAAACCAAAGCCACAAAGTTGTCAACTCTGGCACAAGACTGGGATGGGTAGGTGAACTGACAGTCAACAGTAAACATACTTAGATATTAGATCACAGAGGCTACAGATATAGGTATAGGCTTTAATTAAATGTTTCAATTGCTTTGGTTGTCACATAGATTAAAATCAAAGATAAAGAAATTATGTTAGTCATGTCCTAGAGGCCTGCCTGTAAAGCAAGTTCCAGGAAAAATGTTTAAAAGTACACTTTGCTTGGAATAATAGAAAAATGTGACTAATGAAGCACAAAACAATAATAGCACTGAAGGAATAATGGTCACAAGATGAGTAGTGTCTGCTTCACACACCAAGGTAACGATATTGACATATTGTTATGATGTTTTGCAGCTCACGAGTTGTAAAACGGAAGGACCGCCCCACCGCAATTTCGTCGAAGCCAGAACTGCAGGATTGAAATAGCTGACCAGAAGATGAAAATTAACTGCTGACCTAATCACTGACCAATCAACAAAGGCCCACCACCCTAAACCCTTACACATGATTTTCCCTCTACAAAAACTCTGGCCTGTAAGCCATGGGGAAGTTCGGAGTTTGAGCACTAGCTTGCCGTTTTCGTGTGTGGCGCCATTCCAAATATTGTAAAACGGCTGTCTTTCTTCATTGCAAAGCCCGGTGTCTATTCTCATTGACTCGGGGCTCTCGGGTCTGCTTGAACTCTCACTGGATTTGGTTACACAGGGAAGAAATGAAGAAGGGTGAGAAACTAGGGGACTGTTGTTTTTTACCATAAAGTTGGGTTTTTTTTTCGGTCCAGTTTCATTCTTAAATATGAACCTGCATTACTTTGATAAGGATACGTTTTTTAAAATGCAAAGTGGCTTCTTAGTTACCGCCCAATTTGGGATGTGAAGTCAGGTTTTATATGAGTGACTCAGCTATTTTTGTTTTCCATATAAAAAGAGATTAAACCATACAGGAGCTCACAGAATCCATCTCTCCCTCCCCTCCCACTTCCTCTTCNATATATAGTCATGGGACATGGAGTATAGTGTGGGAGTGGAGTCAAGGGATTTGTAATAGATATGTATGATATTGGGGGGAAGTGGGATGGCGGATTGGGGGACAGGGTTGTCACTTCAAGGGGTAAAAAGTATAACTATTGCACTGTGTTGTACAGCTGAAACTAATTCTAAAGAATGTGTATTTCATAATAAAAAATAATTTTAAAAAAAGCCTTGGGGAGCATGTGAAGGGAGCTGGTGTTCCCTAAGTGGCAACCGGGGACCATGGAAGATGGGTCACACCCACAATTCAAGTCAGATTTTTACCTTTAAGTATTCTTTCAGGAATCAGAAGTTATAAAATGAACCCTCTGGGTGCAAAAAGTGAGTTAGGGACACAGGTCATTTCTCAGGTCTAGGCAAAAGGGAATGGTGGCTTGGGCGGTGGTAGAGTAACTAGGATGTCTAAGAGATACTGCAAACATAACCTGAACACAAGTGAGGCCCTGATAGCCCCTCCCACAACCAGCCTGCCCCCACCATTACAGGTAATGGTAAGTCCCTTCCTCCTTCCTGTCACTCAGCATTTGTGTCTCCCTTAACTCCAACCTAGACTGTCAGCAAATTCTGTCAGTTTTACCTCCCAGATAAACCCAGAATTGGACCACTTATCCCGTGGTCTGAGACACCATCATTTGCACCTGGATGGCAGCAGCTGCTACCCCAGGTTTCTCTGCCTGCCTCAGGCAAGATTCACTTTGGGGAGCTAGCTCTCAGGGCACTGGGACACAGTGCTCAGCCTGCTGCTCACCCCTCCCCTGCAGCCTGTGGAATAAAGTAGGCTCACCATCACTCCATTCGGAAGCCATTTAAGATTGTAATCTGGTCAACACAGCCAGATTTACACTGGGCATCCTGGTTGTCAAATTTACACTGGGGAGCTTGGTTCTTTGGTCTGGGGAATAGCAAACCATGTCACTTAGCTCAAGTACAGCTTGGATCAGGTCTTACCCTGGCTATTGTTTTGTCACCTTCCCACTTCCCTGGAGGTTTCAAATAGTTCTATGGCCTTATGGACCCTCAGACTGATCCTATTGCACTCACCTCCAATTTGAACCACTTTCACTAGTGTTGCCTGACAGCTGAGTTCTAATAACATGCCCCCCTGCATTTAGCCTCTAACCCAATTAGCCAGAGAGAAAAGTCTCGGTATGACTGGAGGCAGTAATCTCTCTGAGGAAGTGCCCCGGTATGACCAGAGGCCAATAAGGCTCCCTCTGGGGAGTGCCTCAAGGTGTATTGGGACCTGTTGGAATTCTAACAGTTAATCTCCTCTGGGAGGACACAGTAACAAGGTGTCCTGGGGCTATGTGGGGATATGTGAAGGCATAGCATATGCTGGAACATAATGGGATATGTTAAATGAAAAAGGCTTTGAGGCACAGACCTCAAACGGATGCTAATTTGATTGACAGCAGTTTTACTTCTTTGAAAATTCTCAATTAAAAGCCATGTGCTGACCCGATTCCGGGCTCAGTTTACTCTGACTGAGTCCCTTGGTCTCGCTCTTAATCCTACTTCTGTCTCTGTCTCTTTATTCAATCTGTGCCGCCCCTCAAGAAAAACCTGTTTGCCCTTGCCACGCTGGACGTGACACACTAGGAATTCTCTTTCTGCTCTTGAGAGGGGCCCTGCCCCATCCCAGCTGTGGTCACTCACGTGTTTTATTTGCAGGCTCAGCATCTCCTCCATACTATGGACATGGACGGGGCTGCCAGAGACCTGAATGCCAAGATGTCTGCTGTGTGAATCAACCAGTCACAAACACAGCTGCCTGTGCTTTTCCTGCAGCCCACTCTCCCCACCTCTTCCACAAGCCTCCACGAGAGATTTTATGAGGCATTTGCTGTTGGTGTGGGCAGAAAGGGGAGCACGGGTCAGCACCCACTAAGGGCCAGGCACTGGGGACCAAAGATAAACGGTGCTTTTGAGTGCTAAGCCACGGAGAGACAGCTGGAAAGGATCGCAGCTCAGCAGGTGAGTCCCCAGGACAGGTGAAGTGAGGGAACCAGGCAGAGCGGGCGGAGCTTGGGAAGCCCCCACAGCAGCAGCCCTGGAGCCTGGTGTTCACCCTTTAGGGCACTTCAGAACCACCCAAAGGCTTGTCATAGACACAGATTCACGAGCCCCATCCCCAGACACTCTGATCAGTTGGTCCGAAGTGGAGCCCTGGAACCCACAGTTTTAACAGGGTCTGGGTGATTGACTCAGGTGGACCTATTTTAGAAGCCTGGAGAATCAGACTGCTGTGGGGGAGGGGAGTGATAGGTGGATGGTCATCACAGCTACTTGAGAAGGTTTGGAACCCTCAGTTCCGATTCACTATCAGCTTGGGGCAGGGGGAGGACTAGAGATGGGGTGTGCAACGAATGTAGATGGGGACAAACCAGCAAGGCCGAGAGCAGTCATGTGTGACTGAGGTACTGAGATGGGTGTAAAAGGAGACACTGTGCTGGATGCTCTCAGGGGGAAGGGTCCTGTGCACCTTCCAGAGGGACTCAGTGAGGGACACCTGATCCCCTGATCATGTCTCTAGAGCAGATAAATTCTTCCTCCCACCTACCAGCTTGGGACCTAACTGGGGGTCCAGTTATCAGTCTCCATTTGCACCAGCCTCTTACTTTGACAAATCGTTAGCCTAGAAACAGCTTTGCTTGAAAGGGCCGTGACCTTGGCCCTAAATGAGCGGTACCTGACAGGACCCGTCAGGCTGGCCCCATCAGCATCGTGTGCTTTTCACTGACTTGATGAGCCCCAATCCACCCCTGATGGAGCCAGGATAAAATGGGATCACAGGGAAAATGTTGCCAGAAAAATTGGGCTTCGAACAAAACAATTCGGCTTCTTCTTTCTCCCAAAGGATCTTCTTTCTCTAGGCATCCTTGGTAGGAGACCCTGTGTCTTCCTCTTTTCCTTTCAGGATTAGATATCTACATGTCTAAGAAAGATTGACAGTGTCATTATAAAGACTTTTAAAAAACGTTCATAGCCTGAGTTGGTCACCCAGCTCTGCACTGAAATCACTGGGCCTAGGATCTGGTAAGCATGTAAGTCCCCAGCCAAAACTGAGCAGGTATATTCCCTTCACAAGGCCCAAGAGGGCACATGGTAGCCTTTCCCAAGTGTGAGACTAAGGATCAAGCTATTTTGAGTAACTGCCTGAGATAAAAACCAAAGGGGAACATCATTCAGAGTTGGCCTTCTCTGGTGATGACTAAAATATTTGTCCACTATTGGG
>NW_017733442.1:19853-21233 GCF_001890085.2 Hipposideros armiger
TGGAGGGCAGTGTCACTGGCCCTCATATGTGGGATCCGAACCGGGGCCCTCTGGCATCCCAAGCGAGTTCTTAACCATCGCGCCACTCGGCCGGCCCTGGGTGTGTATATTTTGAGTTTTATTTTTCTAACTTGTAATGTTCTTGTCAGGTTTTGGTATCAGGGTGATTCTGGGCTTATAGAATAAACTGTATGGCATTTCCTCCTCTTTAATTCTTTGGGCCAGACACAGCAGGAACTCAGTGAATACTCCATGGGTAATTTTGGGGGTGGAGAAATGAACTAACATGGGATATATAAACAGTTCGAGCTGAGATTGATTACTATAAAGAATACATCGTCTGCTGACACCAGGCCACTGACAAGAGGCAGCATGATTCACATTCACTGTCTCTGGTCTTCAGTTGACTCTGAGGTGGGAATACCTGTCCCTGTTTTACAGTTGAGGAGCCCGAGAGTTTATTACTTGTCAAAGGTCCTTTGGCTACAGAGTTGGTGCAAACCAAATGCACCATCAGCCTTCTTCCATCCCTGCCTCAGTGCAGCCATGACCCCTGACCCCATGTGGATGGGCCAGCCCACGTCATCTGGAAGCCATGCTGCTGTCTGCTGCAGGGCTCTGGAGCCTGAGACAAAGCTCAGTGTCCTGAGGGAGAGTGTGAGGTGTGATTCCTTCTGGGCACCATGCTGGACAGGAAGGGTGTGGTCACCTGTGGGGTGGGCTCCAGGTTGTGTGTGTCAGAAAGTGCTTCTTCTTCTGATCCCGGCGAAACTGGGCAGATCACAATGGGAGTCACATTTTTCTCATCACTCACATAATGCTGTATGTAGGGCCTTAATAACCCTTCAAACTGATATGTCAGGGTGTCAATGTGGGACCGATCATTTATATTGAAGAAGGAGATGGTCCCCCCCTCGTAGTCTAGGAAAACCCCAACTCGTGTGGGGGGTGTACTAAGAGAGAGGGTCATTCTACAGGTTTTGAATATGAGATACTCTTCTTCTCTCTTCAGTCCGAACACCCAGTATCCATTGTTGGGAGACAAAATTTCATATGTTAACTTCCTGTTCACGTCGTCCCGGCACACTCCCACATACCACATTACATTGTGTCCCACGTCCACCTCCCAGTAATGTTTTCCTGCCTGGAATCCCTGAGAAGCCACCACACACTTCCTTGCAAATCTCTTGTCCGAGTAGGTCATGTGCTGGTCAATGTTCCTATAGCACACAGCTTTCAGATCAGAAATGTGGAGCTGGGGGTGAGCTGTGTCTGGGTCCAGGGTCACCTCCACTGGGGCGTGGTGAGGGAGAGAGAGCATGAGTTACTTGAGGAGGTACCTGGGCTGGATGCAGATGCCACCCCCTCCCCCTGCAGACT
>NW_017733442.1:23838-25877 GCF_001890085.2 Hipposideros armiger
AAACACATCGTCCACTGATACCAGGCCACTGACAATGATTGACATTCACTGTCTCTGGTCTTCACTCAACCCTGAGGTGGGAATTCTTGTCCCTGTTTTACAGGTGAGGAGCCTGAGAGTTTGTTACTTGTCAAAGGTCCTTTGGCTGCAGAATTCGCACAAACCAAATGCACCATCAACCTCCTTCCCTCCCCGACTCAGGGCAGCCATGACCCCTGACCCCACATCAATGGGCCAGCCTGCCTTATCTGGAAGCCATGTTGCTATCTACTGCAGGGCTCTGGAGCCTGAGAAGAAGCTCAGTGTCCTGAGACAGAGTGTGAGGTGTGATTTCCTCTGGGCACCACCACCCTGGATAGGAAGGGTGTGGTCACCAGTGGAGCAGGCTCCAGGTTGTGTGTGTCAGAAGTTGTTCTTTCTTTGACACAGGGCAGATCACTATGGGAGTCACATTATCCTCATCACTCACATAATGTCGGATGTAGGGTCTCAATAACCCTTCAAACTGACATGTTAGGGTGTAAATGTGGGACTGATCATTTACATTGAAGAAGGAGATGGCTCCACCCTCATAGTCTAGAAGGACCCCAACTCGTGTAGGAGGTGTTCTCAGAGAAAGTTTGATTCTACGGGGGGTTAATGTGAGATACTGTTGTTCTCTTGTCAGTCTGAACACCCAGTACCCATTGTGGGGAGACAAAGTCACATGCACCACTTTTCTGTTCACGTCGTCCCGGCACACTCCCACATCCCACATTTCATTGTGTCCCACGTCCACCTCCCAGTAATGTTTTCCTGCCTGGAATCCCTGAGAAGCCACCACACACTTCCTTGCAAATCTCTTGTCTGAGTCGGTCACCACCTGAGGAATGTTCCTATAGCGCACAGCTTTCAGATCAGAAATGTGGAGCTGGGGGTGAGCTGTCTCTGGGTCCAGGGTCACCTCCACTGGGGCGTGGTGAGGGAGAGAGAGCATGAGTTACTTGAGGAGGTACCTGGGCTGGATGCAGATGCCACCCCCTCCCCCTGCAGACTGTCTCAGGGTGGGATCAGGTCAGGTCTTAGAGCCAGAGGCTCCGTCAGACACTGTCCGCTGCCCCTTCTTTATCTCCAGTGGGGCTCCAGGCTTCAACAATGCCTGAAGATGCCCAACTGTGAGGTCCTAGCTCCTGTATATCACGCAGCCCTTCTACTGTACCGCCACATCAGTCCACTGCTTCACTTTGTGAGACCTTGATTGTCCCTTGTAACCAGCTTGCTCCCATTCTGAGTCCTGCCCAACTTCACCTCCTTCTCCTCAGTCCATCCCCTTGGCCAGTCACCTGTGCCCCCAGTTCCCTGGAGCTTAGCCTCTGACTCCCATCCTGCCTTACCCAGCCCCCTGCCCTCTCCCCTTCTAATTCTGGGCCAAGAAATGAATCTGGGGCAGCTGCCCCCTGGGATGGAGCTGGGCCTCACAGATTTAAAATCTGCAGTCCATGTGTCTCAGTGTTCCTGTTCCCCATATCTGTCTTTGGTCAGCTCCCTCTCCCATGCCCACCCGTGGCTCTGTCCACTCTCACCCCTCCAGTCATTGGTACCTGCGTGTTTCCGGATGTCTCTCAGTTCTGAAAACAAGAAGAGCAGGAGGGTCAGTGCTCACATGGAGAAGAGGAAGCAGGGAGACAGGACACCAAGGGTGGTTAACCTTTGTGGGTGTCACGGGTCCACCAGAGATCTACTGAAGGCCATGGGATTCTCTACAAACACACCTCCCCCAGCATCTGCAGACAGTTTCAGGGTTCCCTTCACAAGCTTGTCTCTGCAGAGACCCATGACCTCAGGGTCTCAAGATTCAAAAACTAGGGACATGAAAGGAGAGATAATGGAGGTGGAGGGAATAGCTTCTCTCACCTTCCCCTTCATACTTTCTTCTCCAGTCTGAAAACCAAAAACACAGAAGAGGGGGAGAGTGTGAGAGGAAAGCTCTACAAGACTCTTACTCAGTTGCTGGTGTTTCCATGACACAAAAGGCAGAACATCCTGGGCTGATACAAGCC
>NW_017733442.1:26202-36730 GCF_001890085.2 Hipposideros armiger
AACATGAAGACACTTACCTAATTCTGCCTGCATTCTCCCTGAAACAGAAAGAGAATATTCAGTGGTGGACAGAGGAATGTGTAAGGTAGGAACACAGCCCTGGCTCATTGCTCAGGGGGACGAGCTGTGGGTGAATGACGGGGGCTCTTCTAGAATTCTCCTTTTGTGTCCCCACCCCTATGTACTGAGCATCTCTGTCTGGGGTAAAAGAAGAGATCAGGAACATTCATGCTGAAGGGAGGGGCTGACTTCTGGCATCCTGTGGAGGTGGAGATGGAGGTTATCAGGGAGAAGAGAAGGTGGGATGCAAGAGAAGCTGGAGTGAAGGTGGGATCATGGCACACATTCTCAAGGGGCAGTGTCATCCCCAAGGAGGAAAAAACTAGTACTTCTTGGGGTAACATCTCTTACCAAAACTGAATATTATTTTATCTTGCCTTCACTTCTATTTCTTCTGCTATGAAGTCTTTTCAAGAACACTGAAAATGTTTTTACTGGAGTCTTGATGATGGTAGGAATTTATATCATCCCTCCAGGTAGTGAAAATCATTCTTCACCTAATTCTGGGCCCTCTGTGAGGAAGATGGGCCTGGTGGGGCTGGCATTTCCTAAGGGAGCCCTTTCCAGCTATCCTGGAGTGGGGCGAGGACTGTGGTCTCTGTGGCCCAGGTGATGGGGCCCTGAGTCTGGGCTGGAATAACAGACCCAGGAGGAGTGTGGAGCACCCCTGATCCCAGCCCTGCTGGATGCATGAATAAGTCACAGGCCCCTGCTTCCCTCCCTCACTTACCCTTCAATTTGTAGAAGTAAATTGTCAGGCCAATGACACCAAAACACAGGACAGAGAGGAATGCTCCCAGTAAAATAAATCGCATGCGCCAGGGTATGCACTGGAAAATTGCCTCTGAAAAACAGTTCCACAGACACCTCAGTGACCACTGAACAGTAAAAGCAGTTTGGTTCTCATTTAAGTGATCATCTCATACCCCAACATTGAAAAGATATTTTTCTATCATTTCTCCTACATGTTTAAAGTGTTGTACTTCTTCATAATTCTCACTCCATCTGGGTTTATGTTTGCATATAAAATGAGGTAGAAGTTCAATTTCATTTTCTTCTAAACAGATAACAACTGTACTGGCATCATTTATGTAAATGGATTTTCCTTCACATGCTATTACATGCAATGTCACTTCTATGTTATACATCTTCATAAGAGTTTGCAAACATTTTATTAGATATTTAAACTTTATTAAAAGACACTAAGAACAATTAGAATAAGCAGAGTGATATAATTTCTTACAGGAAACAAGAGGCAACATTTTAAAGATACCATTTATTCCAGAATTGACCTATATATTCAGTATAACTCTACTGAACATCTTAATAGTTTTCTTAGAACTAGACAAGTTGATTCCAAATTTACGTGCATGTACCTGGTGAAAGTGTGTGCTTCAAAATAACGATTTTTGTGGATGAATTCTTCTAAGGACGTTTATTAGATCGGGACTGTTAACTTGCATATCAAATGTTCTACAATCTTACTTTTTTGTCTACTTATTTAATCAGTTTTAGAACTCACAGTAGTTTACTTTATCCTTATATTTCTATTCATATTTGCTTTATATGTGTTGAGATATACTATAAGGTGCATATATATTTATATTTCTTATAGTTTTCTAGTGATAAACTTTTTATGTTCTGAAATAATTATCTTAATAATGTTTTTTTTCTTAATACTTTTTTCGGTTTTTTTTTAAGATTTTATTGGGGAGTTGGGGGAGGATAACAGTGTTGGGGATTTGGAGAAGGAGAACAGACAATTTGTTGTCCTTCAGTCTTAGTTGTGGAGGGTGCAGCTAGCTCAGTTCCAAGTCCAGTCACCATCCGGCCACCCGTCGGCAGCTAGCGGCCACTCAACTCAAGGTGCCATGTTCAATCTTAGTTGTGGGTGGGTATAGACCACTATCCCATGCGGGAGTTGAACCAGAAACCGTGTTGCTAAGAGCACGTACTCTAACCACTTAGCCATCTGGCTATGCATCAGCAGCTCAGGGCAGCTCAAATCAAGGAACTGTGTTCAATCTTAGTTGCGGGTTGGAGTAGCCCACCATCCCATGTGGGAGTAGAACAGACAACCTTGTTTTTAGAAGCATGTGCAGTCACCAACTGAACCATCCTGCCACCTGTTGGCAGCTCAGCTCAAGCGCAGCTCACTGTCCCATATGGGAATCAAACCAGCGACCCTGTTGCTCAGAGCTTGTGCTTTTAACCAAGTGAGCCACTTGGCCAGCCCAAGACTTTTTTCATGACTCTAATATATCTATAATGGTATTTTTTTGGTTAACATTTGTCTGTTATGCTTTTTCTATTTTTAAAATGCTTCAGTGAATAGCTCATTGTATTACAATTTTCTCTAAAAATTGCAGTAGTTGAGATTTTTAAAATTCCAGTCTGACATTCTTTGTCTTTTAACTGGCAAATTCACTCCTTTTACATTGATTGGAAAAGTGTTTGGGTTTATATTAATTATCTTATTATTTGGGTTTACATTAATTATCTATTATTTTTAAATCCTTCTGAAATTATCCACTTTTTATTATATTCTGTTTCACAGAGTAATGTTATAGTATTTATTTAGAAGGTTTTTTTTAATGAACAAACTTTTTTTTCCTCTCTTGTTTCTCAAGTTAGCGTTCTTAAATTTTGTGTGTGTTGATTTTCGAGGTTGCATCATGAAGATGGTCACATGATGAAGAAAATATTTGATTCTTCGCCTCTGCAGTTGTAAACAATTGTTCCCACCTAATCAAATTTTATTCTATTATCTTTATATCTCATAGGCCTTTGACTTTCAAAACTAACCATTAAAACTGGACAATTCTACACAACAATCCTGAGATAAAGGCTTCTGTTTCTCCTCTGGACTACACCAACATGCACCCTTCCCCCACTACTCCTCCTCCCCACTCACCTCTTATCCATACCCTTGATTCCACCTCTGGGATCTGGTCAGAATACTGGATTGAACATGATGTGCTCCCAGCATTTTCTTGGACTATAAGGGAAGTCTCCACATCAAACAGACCACGCCTGTCTGCATTCACCTTTGAGTCTGAGGGCACATCATGTCCTCGTGGGTCTTTCCACTTCACTGTGGGCTGAGGAAACCAGCCTGAGGACTTGCAGAGTAGCTGGATGCTTCCATCCACATATCCCATGATTGAAACCAGAGGAGCTGAGCCCAATGCTGAGGAGAAGACAGAAAAGTGATAAAATCAAAGATCATGTTCCAAGGCCACAGAATTTCTGAGCCAGATTCATAAAGATCATAGAAATAACACATCCCACACTCACTCTCTCCCTCATTTTCTCTCACATGCACATACACATTTATAACACTGCTGTAAGTCCTTCCAATGGTCTTTGTTCAGTTAACATGCATTTAACAACTGCTATTTACCTATATATTCCTAAACACTACATATGATGTGAATAAGACAGAGCTCCTTCTAAAGAACTTTTCAGGAGCTCAGCTGGGGAAAAGAGACACAAACTGTCAGCTCTTAGATCAGCTAATTAAAGCAATAACGAGCCCAAATCAAATAGCAATGAAGCCTTTCATCATTTACTGTCCTAGTATATTCACATGATGACTCCTAACTCTTCTATTTCCCCTATTAATTGGCATGTTGGTCTAAGGTCAAGTGTATCAGTGCAAAGGTGGGGTTATACAACTATTGAGAGTGCTCTGCACAAAAGACTTCAACAGTTTCATGGACTCGAGGTTGGAAGGAGGGTGATGGGAAGGGCTAGTTGTGGAAAGTTACAGGGCGATTCTGAGTGCAGAAAAATGTCTGCAACTTTTTGCTTCCTCTTCCTGATAAGGTGGCCTTGACAGTGGCACCTGAAGAAGACTCTGCCCCAGGCCTCAAACAGAGAGACCTAGGAATGAAGTCACCTGGGCTAGGAATGCAAATATGTGTAAGAATATGAGCTGGCAGGGGCATGGGAGTCCTTGACTACACCTCCTCAAGGTACTGAAGGCATTGGCTGTGCAGCAGGTCTAGTGTGGGATGGATAGCTTTTTCTTTTGAAGCTTGTCAAATAAAGACTGTGTAATTGCCTATAGTCAGGTCTTAAAAATCAGTAGGATTTTCATCAGGAACGAGACTCTTAGAACTCGCCAACTAAAAGGGAGAAAACTTAACAAATATATTTAATTGTGAAAAGTGCAACTATGAAAATATGGTTAAGGAAGGAGGTCAAGGAGAAGGTGATTAACTGTCAGGGGAAGTCACACCTTCCTGGAGGTGACATTTGTACCTTTCTGTGTCAGGTAAATGGGAGTTTCATAGGTGGACAAGTCAGGAAGAGGGAGAAGCATGCCAGACAGAACGTCCGGTAGATACCATGGCACAGAAAGCAGACATGGAAGCTCAACTGACAACAGTAGACCAGGGATCTGAGTGATAAACTTAAACACGGTGACTTCCTACTAAAATTGAACTTCAGATAAGATTTAGGGTCTCATAATATAATAGCCAAAATGTCTAGGTTTCAATTAAAATTTACTCATCATACAAAGAAACAGAAAAATGTTATCTTAAATGATAATAGACAATTGACTCATGCCAACACAGAGATAAATTAGATTAGAATTAACTGACAAAGACTTTTCAATAGCTATTACAAAAATGCTTCAGCAAATGAGTACAATTTCTTGCAAAAAAGAAATAGAATACCTCACCAAAACATAGAATTTATTTTTAAAAAGAAACAAATGGAAATTATATAACTTAAAAATACAATAACAAATAAAAAACTTACCTAATGGGCTCAATACTAGAATGGAAGATAGAGTCAGTGAACTTGGGGGTAGATCAATAGAATTTACTAAATTCAAACAATAGAAAGAAAATAGTATACTTTTTAAAGAATATATCCTCACCCTGGGACATTTGGAACTTAACAAAATAACAAACATTTGTACCATCAGAGTCCCAGAAAGGGAGAAGGGGGATAGGAAGACTGAAAAAGTATTTGAAAAAATGATAGCTGAGTGACTCCCAAATTTAGTGTAAAGTGTACAAGTAAAACCAAAGTTTCAAGAAACTGACAAATACTGAATAGGAAAATTTCCCCAAAAGTCACACTTACATAGATAAAAAATTAAATTTCTGAAAGTTAAAGACGAAAGAAAACATCATGAAAGCAATCACTGAAAAAGGATGTACTACATGTATAGAAATATCAGTTGAATGATAGCAGTTTCTCATCAGGAACACTGAAAGCCAGAAAGTGTCACAGCAAATTTTAAGTGATAAAAGAACTGTCAACAGGAAATCCTACATCTGGGTAAACTGTCTTTCAGAAGGCAAAATCAACACATTCTCTGATGAAAGAAAACTAGAGAATTTGTTGCTAGCCAACCTAGCCTTAAAGAATGGTTAAAGTGTATAGCATAGGGAATATAGTCAATAATACTGTAATAACTATGTGTGGTATCATGTGGGTGCTAGATTTATCAGAGTGATCACTTCATAAGTTATATAAATGTCTAATCAGTATCTAGTACACCTGAAACTAATAGAATATTGTATAATTATTTAAAACATAAAATAATAAACTAGATAAAAAGAATGGTTAAAGATATTTTTGAAACAAAAAAAATTGATAAAAGAAGGAATGTTAGAACATTAGGAAGGAAGAAACAATGAGGAGAGCAAAAATAAAGTAGATTATCTTCATAAGTTTTGAAAATTCATTTGATGTTTGAAATAAAAGTTATAAACTTTCTAATGTGATGCTCAAGGCAGTGTTATTGCAAACTGTGGAGGAAAAAGGATCTAAGTGAGGTTTCCACATTTTTTTAAAGTGTTAAAATGTCAATGCCAGTAGATTGTGATAAAATATTTATGTATATTGTAATATCCAGAGCAGCTGCTAAGAAAACTCTACGAAGTGATATGTTCAAAATGCTACAATTAATCAAGGTGGAATCCTAAAAAAATGTTCTCGTAACTCACATAGTCTAAAAGAGAGAGAGAGAGAGAGAGAGAGAGAGAGAGAGAGAGAGAGAGAGAGAGAGGAAGAAAAACAAATGAAGGAGAAACAGAGGAAGCAAGCAGAAACAAATGGCATACGTAAGCCCTAAGTGTCAATAACTACTTAAATGTTAATTGTCTAAATTAATTAACAGATTAGAAGTTGAAACTGGCAGAATAGGTTTTTTAAAAAAGACCTAAGTACATGCTGCCTATAAGAAACTCATGTCTAGGCTGGCCATGTGGCTTGTTGGTTAAGAGTTGGGTTGGGAGCACCGGCTCTGAGAAGCAGGGCTGTGGTTCGGATCTCACATGAGGGCCAGTGATGCTGTGCCCTCTATAGCAAAGATGGCAAATGAATGATAGCTCTACCTGGAACTGTGAGTCGCTGGCGACGGCGGATGCTGCAACAGAGCTGCAGTGGGCTGTCATGAGCTACCGCGAGTGACTGGCAGCCAGTGTGAGCGGCCGGCAGCTGGCATGAGCTGCCTTGAGCCGCTGTGAGCAGCCGTCCAGTGGCCGGCAACCAATTACCTCACCCAGGAAGAGCGCAATGATCACAATACCAACATTGGCCAGTGAAGCAATGTGCTCCACAACTAGACTGAAGAACAAGAGGACAGCAACTTGTCTGTATCCTTTCCCTGATTCCCCAATGCTATTCCCCTCTCCCAATTCTCCAATAAAAAATCTTAAAAAAAAAAAGAAACAAGAAACTCATGTCAAATAAAATGACATAAGTAAGCTAAAAGTAAAAGTATATAAATAAATAAACATATATACTGTTGGTGGTCACCCTCCAAGAACAGGATGGCACCATTCTACCATCTCCACCTCACTCAAAATTTGTACAGATGTCAAGAATGATGACATCATATATGCACCAAGAAAGTATAATAAAGTTTATTACTCACATAATGAGACTTTCTAGGAAGACAGAGCAGGCCCCCAAGGATGTCTGAAAATGGCATAAGAGAGCAAAGACAGGAGACTGGCCTGGTTTTCGCTGTGGTTAGAAAGACAAGCTGAGATAACATTTCCTTCACATGTTGGGCAAAGATTTCATGATTTGAACTCTTCGCTGAAATTAAATGAGGAAATGTCAGGGTTTACTTATCAGCTTGTCCAGATGTGGGGCAAAACAAATATGGGTTAAGAACTCGTCAGCATTAAAACACACACACACACACACACACACACACACAAACACAGAGTCAGACCTTTAAAACATATACATGCAAACATTAATTTTTAAAAAGCAGGAGTAGCTATATTAATATCAAATAAAGTATATTTTAGAACAAAGAAAATTACAAGAGGCATTACATAATGAAAAACTGACAAATGCATCAAGATAACATCACAATCCTAAATATGTATGCATCTAACAACATACATTTATTTTAAATGAAGACAAATTTTCAATTGTAGTTGAAAATTTCAACACCCTGCTCTCAGCAATTGATAAAATTACAAGACAGAAAAGTCAGTAAGGATAAAGAATATCTGAACACAATCAGCCAATAGGACCTAAATAGAATACTCTTCCTAACAACAGTAGAACACATATTCAAGGGCCAATGAAATATCACCAAAATAGGCCATATCTTGCCCCATAAACAAACAAAAACAAATTTAAAATAAGTGAAATTATACAGAGTATGTATGATTTTCCCAGACAAACAAATCTGAAGGAGTTCATCACCACTAGACTTGCCTTAAAAGAAATGCTGAAAATAGTTCAAGCTAAAATAAAAAGATTCTAATCAGCTACATGAAAACATACAAAAGTATGAAGCACACTGCTAAAGGTAAATATACACT
This sequence comes from Hipposideros armiger, assembly GCF_001890085.2. Classification (NCBI taxonomy): domain Eukaryota; kingdom Metazoa; phylum Chordata; class Mammalia; order Chiroptera; family Hipposideridae; genus Hipposideros; species Hipposideros armiger. The sequence continues at coordinate 34,074 of NW_017733442.1, forward strand.
CAGATGTACAAAACTTTAATTTTGAAACAGATGGTGTGCTAACCACTTAACTATAATAAAAGGGGTAAAGGAAAGAAGTACTAAAAATAACTACAGCTACTATAATTTACTAATGAATAAACAATATAAAAAGAGGTTGGTAAATTGTAACATCAAAATACAATAGAAGGGATTTCTGGTCAAGATGGTGGAGTAGGTAAAGGCTACGCTTGCCTCTTCTCACAACCACATCAAAGTTACAAAATTACACCTGAAGTCTAGCTGAACAGAAGTCCTATAATTAAGGATATATAGAAGAAGCCACCTTGCGAATGGTAGGAAGGGCAGAGACACAAAACAGGCTGGTCCCATACCTGCGTGTGACCATTAAAAATTGGAAGGCATATCTCAGCTGAGGAGTTCCCCCCCAGAGGAGCAAGGGGTCCCAGCCTCACACCAGTCTCCCCAGTCCAGGGCTCCAGTGCCAGGAAAAGAAGTCCCCATAACTTCTGGCTGTGAAAACCAGCAGAGATTGTGGCTAGGTGAGATGGAGAGTGGCTAGAGTTCCAGGTGATCCTCTTAAAGGGCCCATGTACAGACTTACTTGATGGTGGACTCACTCGCTCTGGGGTCCAGCACTGGGGCAGCAGCTTGAAAGACACCAGGGACACACTGGGAGGAACTGAGTTGTCAGGCTTCAGGGCAAAGGCTGGAGAGGCAGCTTTCTTTCAGAAAAAAGTACAGCACAATCCATTGTTGCTTTGTTGAGCCTTCCCCACTCCCTGTGTGCAGAGGTGGGTGGGTACCATGTCTGAGTCTCCATCCACCAGCTAACACTGTTCCTCTGTCCTGCTCTGGTGATTTCCTGAGATCACGCCCCACCCAACTTGTGGGCCTACCCAAGTCTCTTCTAGTAGTTTCTCCGTGTAAATGGTCTGTCTTGGCTCATGCTGTGAACTTTCTTAAAATTTATCCAAGATTTACAAAACCAAAACAAGCAGCATCTGCCTTTGGCGTGTTCCATACATCTTGCTGAGAAATCCCAAGCCTGGAACAAGAGGCAGCCACCCTCAGTTTGTGGTTTGACCTCTTGAGGCACCTACTAGCCAAGCACAGGTGGCAGCCATTTGCTGATCGCATTGTGGCTCATGCAGGGTGGTCCCAGGCAGGGTAAAGACTGCAGCTGAAATTGGCTTGCTGTTGAATTTGGCCTGCAGTAGGGCCCCCTCAGGAGGCCCTGGGAGTGGCACACCCAGTGGCCAATTTCAGACCAAGCCAGGGCATCACTCATCTGCCTCCAAGGATGACAAACTGAAAGGGCAGACTGGGCAGGCACGAGAGCCCTGCAAAAGTGAACCTTGGCTCTGTAGAGTCAGCTTCTGCAAGTAGCTCCTCTACTGTAGTCATGGTCAGTCCTCACAACCAATGAGCCAGAGGGTGAATCCCTCCCTCCCTGACTTGTAAACAGCAACCAAGGCTCAACTAAAATAGGAGGGCACACACAACCCACACAAAGAGTACACCTGGAGTACTTGGCGCAGGTGACCTGGGAGACTTCACCACTTAGCCCCATCGGCACACCTACTACATAAGACCACTCAACTAACACCAGGAGACATAGCAGCCCTATCTGGTACATAGAAACAAACACAAGGATGCAGCCAAAATGGGGAGACAAAGAAACACATCCCAAATAATGGAAAAGAACAAAACTGTAGAAAAAGAACTAAACAAAATGGAGACAAGCAATCTACCAGACACAGAGTTCAAAACACTGGTAATAAGGATGCTAAATGATCTCAGGGAGAATGTCAACAAGGAGATAGGAAACACAAACATGGAGATAGAAAACATTAAAAGAATCAGTCAGAAATAAAGAATACAATAACTGAAATGGACAATACGTTAGAGGGAATCAACAGTAGATGAGATTAAAGAGGATTGAATCAGCACTTTAGAAGATAAGGTAGCAGAAAACACCCAATCAGAATATCAAAAAGAAAAAAGAATCCAAACAAATGAGGACAGCTTAAAGGGCCTCTGGGACAATAGGAAATGTACCAATATTTGTATCATATGGGGCACCAGAAAGAGAAGAGAGAACAAGGGCTTGAAAACCATTTGAAAAAATAATGATGGGAAACTTCCCTCACCTGGTGAAGGGAATAGACATAGAAACCCAAGAAGCACAGGGAGTCTCAAACAATATGAATCCTAAGACGCCTACACCAAGACACGTCATATGCCAAAGGTTTAAGACAAAGAGATAATCTTAAAAGCAGCAAGAGAAAATTGGTTAGTTACCTACAAAGGGTCTCCCATAAGACTGTCAGCTGATTTCTCAACAGAAACATTGCAGGTCAGCAGGAGTGTCAGGAAATATTCAAAGTGATGAAAAGCAAGGACCTACAATCAAGATTACTCTACCCAGCAAAGTTATCATTTAGAATCAAAGGACAGATAAAGAGCTTCCTAGGCAAGAAAAAGTTAGAGGAGTTCATCACTTCCAAACCAGTATTACAGGAAATGTGAAAGGGACTTCTTTAAGAAGAATAAGAAGAAAAACGATTTAAAAATATGAATAATAAAATGGCAATAATTACATATCTATCAATTACTTTAAATATAAATGGATTAAATGCTCCAATCAAAAGACAGTAGGGTGGCTGAATGGATAA
>NW_017733442.1:37260-40847 GCF_001890085.2 Hipposideros armiger
TTTTTGCAGGGGGTAGTTGAAAAAGGGGAAGGAATTAAGAAATACAAATTGGTTGTTACAAAGTAGTCATGGGCATGTAGGGTACAGCATAAGAAATATAGTCAATAATATTGTAATAACTATGTATGTAGTCAGATGGTTACTAGATTTATTGGGGATGATAGATGGGAGGGGTGTTGGGGGACAGGGTGAAAAAGTTGAAGGGATTAAGAAGTACAAATTGGGAATATTATATGTCAACTATAATTTAATACATATATAGTCATGGGATGTGGAGTATAGTATGGGAATGGAATCAATGGAATTGTAATAGATATGTATGATATCGAGGGTAGGGGGCAGTGAATGGGGAGGGAGGTTGTCACTTTGTGAGGGGTGAAAGGATAACTATTGCATTGTTTTGTACCCCTGAAACTAATTTTTTTTTAAAAGTACAAATTGGCACTTACTAAATAGTCATGGGGTTATACAGTAAAGCATAGGAAATATAGTCAATAATATGGTAATAACTGTGTATAGTGCCAGGTGGGTACTAGACTAATCAGGGAGATCACATCTTAAATTTTATAAATGTCAAATCACTATGCTGTACACATGAAATTAATATAAAATAATATCAAATGTTAAGTGTAATCCAAAAATTAAAAAGGGGAAAAATACAAAAAGGAGTACAAAATGGTGGAGCTTCTGGAGGCAATTGAAGTTAATTTGATATCAGCTTAAAATGGACTGTTTTAACTATGAGATATTTTATGTAAATCTCATGGTAACCACAAAGCAAAAACCTAGAAGGCTCTCAAAAGACAAAAAGAAGGGAATCATAGCACACTACTATGAAAAATCTCCAATTCACAAAGATAAGCAGCAAGAGGGAAAAAAGAATAATGAAACAATAAAACAGCTGAAAAGAAATAAGATGGTACTAGTAAGTCCTTACATATCAAAACTACTCTACATGTAAATGGACTGAATTAATCAATCAAAAGGCACAGAGTAGCTGGATAGATAAGAAAAACAAGACCCAACTAAATGCTGCTTACAAGAAACTCACTTGTGCTTTAAGAATACACATAGGTGTAAATTTAAGGAATAGGAAAAGATATTCCATGTGAGTAGAGACCAAAAGAAAGCAAAGATACTTATGTCTGTATCAGACAAAATAGACTTTAAGCCAAAAACAGTAATAAGAAATAAACAAGATTGTTATACGATGATAAAGGGGTCAATTCATTAAGAAGATAAAACAATAATAAATATAGACACCCAACATTAAAGCACCAAATATATTAAGCAAATATTATCAGACCTGAAGGGAGAAATAGACAGTACAATAATAGTGGGGACTCCAATACTCCCCTTTCAACAATGGATAGATCATTCAGACATTAAAGAAAACATTAAATTTGAACCATACATTAAATCCAATGAACCTAACAGACACTTAGAGAACATTCTATCCAACATCAGCAGAATATACATTCTTCTCAAGTGCACATGGAACATTCTGCAGGATGTGTCATATAATAGGCAGTAAAATGAGTCTTAGCAAATTTAAGAAGACTGAAATCATACCAAGTATTTATTCCAACTACAATGATATGAAACTAGAAGTCAACAACTTGAGGAAAGCTAGAAAACCTACAAAGATGTGGAAATTAACACACTTTTGAACAACCAATGGGTCTAACAAGAAACCAAAAGGGAAATACAAAGGAAAAGTCAAAACAAATAAAAATGGAAACACTACATATCAACACATGCTGCAAAAGCAGTTCTGAAGCAAAGTTTATAGTGACAAATGCATACAAAATAAAATGATCTAAAATAAACAACCTAACTTTATAACTCAAAAGGGCCTAGAAAAAATAGAGCAGAGTAGGCCTAAAGTTAGTAGAAGGAAGAAAATAACAAAGATCAAAGTAGAAATATATGAAATAAAAACCAGGAAATAATAGAAAAAAAAGTCAAAATAAATTCAACAGCACATTAAAAGGGTCTTTCATCATGTCCAAGTGGGATTTATTCCTGGGATGCAAGAGTGATTCACCATAAAATAATAAGTGTGATACAATTATTAATAGAATGGAAGATAAAAATCATATTACTATCTCAATAGATGCAGAAAAGCATTTAGCAAAATACAACAACCTTCTATGATAAAAACCCTCAACAAATTGGGTGTAGAAGGAACATACCTCAACATATAAAAGCCATATATGACAAACACACAGCTAACATTAAACTCAGTGGTGAACAATCAAGTTTTTTCTCTACGATCAGAAATAAGACAAGGGCACCCTCTCTCACCATCTTATTCAATATAGTACAGCTGGTCCTTAAATAATTCCATTTCATGCACCATCATTTTGTTATAATGTTGATGAAAAAAAAGATTCCTGGATGGGGCCACTGTCTGTGTGGAGTTTGCACATTCTCCCCATATCTGTGTGGGTTTCCTCTGGGTATTCCACTTTCCTCCCACATCCCAAAGATGTGCACATTAGGGTAATCGGCATGTCTAAATTGTCCCAGTATGAGTGAGTGTGGGGGTGTGTGTGAATGTGCCCAACGATGGAATGGCGTCCTGTCCAGAGTTAGTTCCCACCTCACAGTCTGAGCTGCTGGAAGAGGCTCCAGCCACCCATGACCCTGAGCTGGATTAAGCAGGTTTGAAAATAATTCTCTTATTTGTTTATGTTAATCTTTCTTAAATGCATGCAGAGCTCACATTTATTTCAAAGCTTAATATTAGAAGTGTTTTGGGTCTTTATTTAGAAGTTCAATGATGTTTTTGTGACCAGGAATATGCCATAGGAACTTAACTCTTGTTTATATCAATTAGCCTATTGTAAAATTGGTTTTGTTATATGTTGTTTTATTTAAAGTCATAGTTTCCAAGAATTTACTGATAACATTAAGTGAGGTCTTAATGTATTGACAAAGAAGTAAAATATATCCAAATTGAAATAGAAGAGGTAAAATTGTTATGTGCAGATAATATGATCTTATATATAGAAAATCGTAAACAACCCTCCTTTCCCCCAAAAAAACCCTGTTGGAACTAATCAACGAATGCCCTTCAGAAAACAGCCAGAGGTTTCTCCAGCAAAGTGGGTTTATTTGTGAACAACAAAGAATTGCAATTCAGGACATGAGTAATGTCAAACCAAACACAAGTCCAGAGAAGCAAAGGGGAGGAATGCTCTTTTATGGGCTTGGGAAGAGCAGTTGTAAATGAAAAGTCCATTGAAAGAAACAAAATTCAAAGTATAGTGACTTTTCATTGGCTTAGTTATGGCAGTCTCCCATTGGCCCAGATGTTACTGGGCAAGGAGGAATCTTTTCTTACTCCTGCTGAGGTAGTAAAGTAGTAACACTTTTTGTCAGAGGTGCAAGGTACATCTCTTACTGTTGGGGTCAGTCATGTGCGTTGAGTGACACATGCCTGAAAGTTCTCTCTTCTAGCTTTCTTACTCCATTTTAAATGAGGTTTCTGTTTATTAATTTTTTCACAACAAATGCAATAAATTTTCATGACATAAATTCAACATAGAGAAGTCAGTTGAATTTCTATACACTATCAACTA
>NW_017733442.1:41042-42056 GCF_001890085.2 Hipposideros armiger
CAACTTGTCTGTTCCCCTTCCCCCAATTCCCCAGCACTGTTCCCATCCCCCAATTCCCCAATAAAAGTCTTTAAAAACAAACAAACAAACAAAAACAATAAAATACATGTGAATAATACCTTGGTTTGCGAGCATGATTATTTCTGGAAACAAGCTACTCGTATTGCAAGACATCGCTCATTTACCACGTTAAAATGCATTAGAAATGTTTGCTCGTCTTGTGGAACACTTGCAAACCACGTTACTCACAATCTAAGGTTTTACTGTACCTAGGAATACATTTAACCAAGGATGTGAAAGATCTATACAATGAAAAAGACAATATTTTGATGAAAGAAATTGAAGACAAACAAATGGAAAAATAGTCTGTATTTATGAATAGAAAAATTAATATTGTCAAAATTTCCATATTACCCAAAGTGATCTATAGATATTTATAGGAAACCAAAAAGACTCTGAATAGCCAAAGCAATCCTGAGTAAGAACAAAGCCAAAGGAAACATACCTCCTGATTTCAAACTATACCACAAAGCTATAGGAATTTAAATAGTGTGGTACTAGCATAAAAATAAACACATAGAACAATGGAACAGAAGCAAGAGCCCAGAAATAACCCCCCACATATACAGTCAACTAATATTTGACAAGGGAGCTAAGAACACTCAATTGGGAAAGGATAATCTTTTCAACAAATGATGTTGGAACCACAGGCACAGAAATGAAATTGGACCCTATCTTATCACTCACAAAAATTAACTCAAAATGGATTAAAGACTTAAATGTAACACCTGACAGAATAAAACTCCTAAAAAAAGCTTTAGAGGGGGCTAGCCGAGTGGCGCATTGGTTAGGAATTGGCTTGGGGCACCAGCTCTGAGCAGTGGGGCCTTGGTTCAGATCCCACATGAGGGCCAGTGACGCTGGGCCCTCTATAGCTAAGATGGTGAACAACAGCTCAACCTGGAGCTGGACTGCCGTGAGTCGCAGACGATGGCATAGGTTGCAGCCCCTGCT
>NW_017733442.1:42135-48680 GCF_001890085.2 Hipposideros armiger
GAAGCTTCATTCAGCTTTACCAACAGGTGTTACCTTTCATTTGTTACTATTTTCTGGGTGCAGCTTTGCCCTCATTTTCATTTTGAAACTTTCTTCATCATCTTGTTTGGAATGTGCATTTGTTTTCTGTGAGTCTCTCCTGCATGACTATCAGCTCTGTGGCGACATGGCCTGTCTTTTTGTTCAGCACAGCAACCCCCAGGCCAAACACAGAATTTGGCTCAGAGCATGGGCTCCACAGAAAACAGTTCCATTATGAATGATGAGCACCTTTTTCTTTGCGCACTTGCTCATTTGGTAAGATGATGTCAGTAATTTTCCTGCTGTAAATCACACTAATCATTTGTAATGATTAGATTTCTTCACAGAGATCACAAACTATGAACATGCACTCCCTTTATCTTCTTGAACACACCTCTCTGATCTGGAACGTCCCTTGATTACTTCACATGTATGCATTTTTGATATGTGCATAGATGGGGGTGGTGGGGTGTGAATACTCTTCAGAGAGAAGTGGTCACAGTGTAAATTTCCTTTTCAAGCTCAGTCAAATTCACAAAGAGATCACTTATTTTCAAGTAAGTGAATATTTTTATTTTAGTACCCATTATTTCTTACTTTAAATATGTTTTATACATCTTTCTGAAAGGTATTTCGCTCACGCATTTTGAAGGAGTATCTTATGATATAAAATGTGACTTTGCAGCAGGATCTCTGTTCAGCCACTGACCTGGCCTAGCAGATGCTGAATGCCGCCCCTCACCCCACTGTGAGTCCTCCTGCAGTGGGCTGGGCACACCCCGGCCCTCTGACAGCCCCACCCAGGAGCCTGGCCTTTGTTCCCTGCTGAGGGCTTTCTCTGCCCTTTGAAACCTGCTCAGTCTGGTGCAGGGCAGCCCAGAAATGCTCAGAATTTCACAGTAGTGGGGGTACATGTCCCCAGTGGGGGCAGGAGGCAGTGGATGTCTGGATGATTCTGGGTTGCCATCTTGTGGCCTCTCAGAAGGTGTTTCCATGTCAGTAACCAGCTCACTGGTACACCCTGTTTTGGTTTTCCTCCCTTGCAGCTACAAGCTCTCCATAATCTTCTTTTTGTTCTCATATTACCTCCTCATTAGCCCACCTGCACTCAGAACCTTGTTCCTGCTCTGCTTTGGGGGCTCAGCCTAGGTCAGCTGGGCTGCTGCTGTTGTGCCTTTAGGGCTGTGGGGGCTCTTGAGCTGAGAGAACCTTTGCTTGGAGTTTCTCTGTTCCTCTGAACAGGCTTATTGCTGCTGTCATTTTTCTTGCCTACGGCAGCTCTTGAACCCTTTACTCATCCTTCCCCCAGGGACCAGTGAGGAAAAACTGTGTGTCCATGAACACAGGCTCTGTGCTAATGGAACGCTGTGCTCTGCTCTATGTGCAGCAACTCATATGATCTTCACAGCAGCCTGATCAGGGTGTGATGCCATCTCTTGTCACAGGGAGCACAATGACACCTGGTGGAGTTATGGACCACACAGTTCATAAGCAGAGGAAATGAGGGTTTAAAATAAAGTCTTTCTGCTTCCGAGGTCATTTCCATGACACCCTGCTGCCTCTCCAGGAAACAGAGCAGTCAAAGAAACCCATTAGAAAATGGATGAGAATGAACTTGAGTGAGAGGCTGTCCTGTGAAGAAGAGAGATGGGATTTGCTGTGGAAACATGGAGCATGATTTGATTGCCCTCATTTCTCTCTTCTTTTCTATGAGCTACACAACAGACGTAGCAGATGAGTGGCAGGATGAACTTGTGCAGACTGGACCTTGTAAGGCTGGACACCGCCTGTCAAGAGACAGGGGTCCACTCCAGCCTCCAGCTTCCTCCCTGAACTTTATTCAGTTATTCAACATCCTACACACCAGCCTTTGTGTCGGTCATAACTAGAAGAAAGAAAAGTGGACTTTCTCTCAGACTATGCCAGGTTACAACTTAGTCCTCGCTCACAGATCAGGACACATTCTCCCACCCTCAGGTCACACACCACAGGTGTTTCCCACTCAGCATCCACAGCTGGACCATTATCTTTTCCCAAAACATCCTAATCAGTGTCTCCTTCTACCCCGGCACCCATGTCAGAAACCTGGTGCCCTAGTAGAGACCCCCTGCCTAAATGCAACAGCCCACCTGGAACAAACATTTAATTTATTCACCTTCACATTCTTCTGTGTCCCCTCCCCACTACTGGGGCCCCTCTTCAGCACTCTTTGCCATAAGTTCTGGGATGTTGTCACAGTTTGCACAGTGCCCGAGACCTTCACACTGAACCCTGCTTCCCACAGCCCCTGGTGTTGATAGATGTCAGCCTGGGGCAGGAGTCGGGGAAATGCAAGCAAGAAAGATGCCCCACCCCAATATGCTGCAATCTTATGACTAAAGAGCTCAAATGTTAACCAACAAGAAGAGAGACAGAAAGGGTCCAGTGTGGAGGCTTACCTGACCCCACGCCGAAGAGGCTGAGAAGCAAGGTGAGCACGAGGGCCACAAGGGCCATGGCTGTGTCTGCAGGCCGATCTCACGCTATGGAAACAGATGACAGCAGGGACAGGAGAATGGTCTAAATAGAGAGAAGAGGGGTCAGCCCAGCTTCTGAGCTGAGGAGCCATGCAGAGGCCGAGCTCGCGCTGATAGCAAGCTCCACCATTCTTCTCAGAGTCACCTGGCATAGACATGGCCCTGTGTGTTAGGGGAGAGGGGACTCTGCACTTTGAATCACTGCATTTATTAGCCGGCCATAAACATCTCTCTCAGACCAAGGAAGCAATGATAGAGAAGGGCATGGGGCACACTGGGCAGGGTTTGTCCTCTGTCAAGACTGTGCCCTGGATGGGTGGCTCAGGAACGTCAGAGGCACAGATACCTTAAGGTCTAGTCTGGCAGGTAGAACTGTATGGGCGGGGGGATTCTAGTTTTTAAAAAAGAGGTTGTCCCAGCAGAGGGTTGCAGGTTATACAGAAAATAGGTGTCATTCCACAAGGAGTAACCAAGAGCAGGTGAGGTGGATGTTTCTTAGCACAGCCTGAAGTAAAGCTGCCCTTTACCCACTTTCTTGAGTACAAGACTAGGACTCAGGTCATGAAGCAAGATGGGAAGAACTTGCCAGAACAAGACAGGACCTTAATCTCCAAGGATCCAAGGTATTGGGAAACGACCAGAATATGTCAGGCCTGAGGAAAAGGTGAAGAACCACTCACTCAGTCATTCATTTAGACACTAAGCCAGGGCACCCACAATTAGAGGTTATGCAACCTTTTCAGCACATGGAAATTCANCAAGTGGGACTACATCAAACTAAAAACTTCTGCATTGACAAAATGAAAAGACAACCTATAGAATGTGAGAAAATATTTTGAAACTATATATCAGATAAAGGAGTCATATTTAGAATATATAAAGAACTCATACAACTCAACACCAAAAAACAAACAATCCAATTTTTAAAAATGGACAGAAGACCTGAACAGACACTTCTCTCAAGAAAACAGATGGTCAGCAGATATATGAAAAATATGCTCAATTTCACGAGCTATAAGGGAAATGCAAATCAAAACCACAATAATATACCACCTCAAACCTGCTAGAATGGCTATCATCAACAAGACAAATAATAACAAGTATTGGAGAGGATGTGGAGAAAAAGGAACCCTCATACACTGTTGGTGGGAATGTCAATTGGTACAGCCACTATTGAAAACAGTATGGAGGTTCCTCAAAAAATTAAAAATAGAGCTACAATATGACCCAGTAATCCCTTTTCTGGATATCTACCAAAAAAATTTTTTTTGAAACATTTGTTCATAAAGAAATATATATATCCTAATGTTCATTGCAGCATTTTTCACGTGGCGAAGGCATGAAAAGCTTAAGTGTGCTTCGATGGATGACTGGATAAATATGTGGTGCATATATTGTATATAATAGAATGCTACTTGGCCATTTATATGTCTTCTTGAGAGAAGTGTCTGTTCAGGTCTTCTGCCCATTTTTAAAATTGGGTTGTTTGTTTTTTGATGTTGAGTTGTATGAGTTCTTTGCATATTCTAGATATTACTCCCTTATCTGATATATAGTTTGAAAAAATGAAATACTGCCACTTGCAACAACATGGATGTATCTTGAGAACATCATGCTACGTGAAGTAAGTCAAGTCAAATGGAAGAGACAAGGACAATATGAGTTCACTCTTATGTGGAATATAAAACAGAAAGCAATAAATGGACAAACAAAATAAACAAACAAACAGCCCCCACAACAAAACCTCATAAATACAGATAACAGTATGGTGGTTACCAGAAGGGAAGGGAGGTAGGGGTAAGTAGAAGAGGGTAAAGGGGATCAAATATATGGTGACAAAAGGAGACTTAACTTTGGGAGTTGAACACACAATGCAATGTACAAATGATGTATTTTAGAATTATACACGTGAAACTTATATAATCTCATTAACCAATTGTCACCCCAATAAATTTAATAAAATTAATTTTAAAAATTGTATATTGGAGAGTAAAAGAAGCCAATCTTAAAAGGCTATATACTGTATGATTACAAGTATTTAACAATTGTGGAAAAGCAAACACTATGAAGACAATAAAAAGATCACTGGTTGCCAGAGATTTATCGGGGAGGAATAAATAAGTCAATTTTTCCTCAAAAAATCCTGCTCAATCAAATAAAGACTAAACAAAAATACCATCAACATACTGTTACTGTACAACCCAGCAATTGTACTCCTGAGCACTTACCATAGAGAAATAAAAACTTATGCGTATACAAAGACCTGTACACAAATGTTCAATCAAGCCTTATCTGTAAAAGCCAAACCTGGAAACAACCCCAATATTCTTCAGTGGGTGAATGGCTAAACAATCTTGGTATATCCATACCATGGAATACTGCTTAGCAATAAAAGAAAACAAGATATTGATACAGGCAACTCAAAGGTATGGTGTTCAGTGGAAAAGCCAAACTCAAAGATCATGTATTGTATAATTGTATTTATGTAGCATTCTAGACAAGACAAAATTATGGAAATGGAGAAGAGATGAATGGTTGCCAGGGCTTGAGGAGTAAGGAGGGTTGTAAGTAAGGGAGCAAGGAGGGGAGAAAAGGGGGTTAATGTGACTATAAAGAATTAGCAATGGAGATCTTAGTGGTCATGGGCTAGGTGTACACCCTGATGTTGATGTCATGGTGGTTACATAAATCTACAAGTAAAATGACACAGAACTATACATATGAGGCAGAATAATTAAACAGAGTAAGATCTAATCTCCTGACTAAATGACCTAAGATTTTTTTAAAAACTGCTCATTCAACCAATAGTTCAAAAAGTCCCAGGTGGTTCTACCAGACAACAAAGTTATGATTTCTCTGAAATAAGCAACTCACCTGACACCTGTAGCTCCCAGATGGCCTCCTGGTCATTATCCTGGGAACTGAACCAGCATCCATAGAGACCAGTGTCAGAGAGAGTGACCTTCTTCAGTCTCAGGGAGACACGCCCCTCCGCTATGGAGTCCTTCAGTAATTCAGTTCTCCCTCGATAGGCAGGCATCTGCATATGGAGCTGGTCTTTCCCCTCTCTGTAGAGGTGCACCACAGCCCGGAACTCATCTCTGAAGAACCTCACTTCCATGGCCTCCGCACTTGTCTTAGGAGAGAGGAAGCACGAGAACACTGCGTCCTCCCCGACCACAACCTGGACAGGCTTGTCTGGTCCCATCACCTGCCACTGGCCTGTGGAAGGAAGCACAAGAGATAACTGAGCAAAGACCTTGTCAGTGTGTCCTACTCATGGCTGTGTGTGCCCAGGGGTGCGACACCCATCATTATCTCCTTTCCAAACCCAGTGACCTTCGTCTATACATCCCTTACACTTGACAGAGCACTTCCACATCCGCTACTTCATTCTGTCTTCACAAACATCCCGACAGGCATATGTTATTGATATTCCCATTTTCAAGATGAGGACACAATGTCTCAGAGAGACTAAGTAAGTTAATGATGGGCATGAGAGCACTTTCCAAATGCTGACCTCTGATGAGAGGAGAATCCATGCCCACATTCTCTCCTCCCTGCCCATCTGCATCACACACACTCACAACAGCCCCTTTTCATCTTCTTTGCTAAAAGCTAAAGATGACCCATTGTCCAGAAGGGGAGTATTAACAATAAAGTCTCCAGTTTGGGGCAATTGTATCTTTCAAGCAGATGCTTACGTCTTGTAAATGTTTCATGGGTATAAGAAAGGAATGTCTTTGTCCATAGGTTAAACCTTTACTTGAACTTCCTTATTTTTTCTATTTATTTATTTTTTTAGCTGAGCCATCCTGCCACCTGTTGGCAGCTCAGCGGCTGCTCAGCTCGGCCCGGGACTCGAACCACTGTTGCTCAGAGCTCAAACTCTTGAGCAAGCTTTTAACCAACTGATCCACTTGGACGGCCCTTGAACTTCCTTATTTTATTTATCTAATTGTTCTGCAAAATTCTGAGAGACATATAACACTGTGACAAGGAGATTTT
>NW_017733443.1:0-772 GCF_001890085.2 Hipposideros armiger
ATCTTTTATTTGAGAAAAGGTAACAATCACAGGAAAAGGTACAATCTCCGTAGAGCAACAATCACATTATATAATATCTCCTTTAAATTGCAGGGGCAGAAAGCAGATCTAGAGTTGGTAAATTTAAACACTAAAGAGTCAGGCTGAGGGTATAAAGAATGATTTTCATAAGCCTCAGGAAGACAGACAGAAACCTGCTGTAAAATTCAGAATTCAATTTGATACTTATTCTCCTGCACTATTAATATATAGCAAGACAGGGCGGGGGTTGGGGGGGGGCAGTGTTTAAAATAAACTATGGCAAGAAAAACCAAGAGAGAATTTAAATAACCTAGCTGTCAATATTTTTTAAATGACTTTGAGAGGGCAAGAAAAATAGAAAATACACTACACAAAGCCACTTGAGAAGCTATTCCCTTAAGGGTAGATTGGGCAAAGATTCAAGTTGTGACAAATAAAAGGTTAAATATTTATGCTGATGTAGTCGAAATGCTTTTCAACTTCGTGACTATGCAATGCTATGGAAATAAAGCTCGCGACTCTCTCAGGTATCTATTTAAAAAATGACAGCACGTGCACGTAAATTATTTGTTGTTCTCAGTTTCTCTAATCACATTTCAAGCTTTCAGTAGACACACATAGCTAGCGGATCTCCTACTGGACAATGAAGACATTCCATTGTTGTGGAAAATGTTATCGGACAGCACTGAAGAGAAGCTACAGGAAATGCTGCAGCGGGTCCCTGTGCCAAATAGGCCGCTATGACTAAGTC
>NW_017733443.1:9257-23795 GCF_001890085.2 Hipposideros armiger
TGTTCCCAGTATCTAAACTAGAGTGTTGCACGTGGTAGATATTCAATACATATTTGTTGAATAGTTTAAAATATTTAACTTTTGTACTAATGCTTAAAACATTCTAGCCAAAGTTGTCTTTACTGACCTATCAATTATGAAGATAAAGCTCTCTAAAAAGGCCTAATTTGTGTTTAAATGCGATACTGGGATAGTCAGGATTTTTTTTTTATTTACATCATAGATATTATCCACAGAATTACTGCACCTTTTAATATAATCTTACTTTTAATCATATACTAAGTGTTCCTGAGGAGTTATATGTATAGTTTTTTTACATACAATCACTTATCTATACTGACTTCATAATTTTATAATTTTTTGAATTTTCCATTTGCACTATGATTCCTCTTAATTACCTTTTAAACTCTTAGATTTTAAGCAGTCAAGCAATTTCTAAACACTTAAATGCATAAGGAGAATGCATATGAATCCTTTAGAATAAATTCTAATTCATCACTGTTAGTTCAAATTTTCATATATCATGAATTCTTTCAAAAACACTTTAAATGTTCTTTTTAAATATTTTTCTTAATTCAAACATGACACAAATACTTGGATATCCCTTTATAAGATAAAACAAAATGGACACGGTAACAATCTCTATTATTTGGGAATGAAGTGTTATACTAACCATACTTTGAACCTAAGCATGAAATAGTAAGTTAACTCCTTTAAAGAAAATCTTGACAATTCAAAAGCTAGAACTGAAATTTCATGAATATTTGAGCTACTATTTTAAAAAATTATCATATTCCAATTGCTTCTAGACTGACAGGAAAATTACTTTTAATATTTCTATAAGCATTTCCTTACACTAAACACAGGATCAGGGTCTGAAAGAGATGCTGTCAGTTTTTCACAGAGAGTGGTCCAATTTTCACAGTTGAGTACATCAGACGGTGGAGCCGAACACAGTGTTTGCAGGGCTTCATATCTCACCTATAATTTTTAAAACATTTTTATTAATGGTCAGTCACTAGAATACCAGTTCTCCAAATATTTAACAAACATTGAAAGGCAAGGCCTGGATAATTGTTTTTTTGGGGGTTTTTTTAGCTGAGCCATCCTGCCACCTGTTGGCAGCTCAGCAGCTGCTCAGCTCGGGCCGGGACTCGAACCAGTGTTGCTCAGAGCTCAAACTCTTGAGCGAGCTCTTAACCAACTGAGTTGGATAATTGTTTTAAGGAGCCAATTAATGAGAATCAGATGTCCTTTCATTCTTAAGAACTCATTTTTCAAACTGAGTGTTAAACAGAGAATAGGTTATTTTATGTAAAGCAAAAATAAAACTACTATGCATATTAGGCATGTGACCTAGCATCTCCCAAGTGGGAGAGGAGGACCGATGGTGGCAGAACCTGAAATCATCTGCACAAGGTTTTCCAAGGCCTCATCCCACAGAGCGGCCCCACTTGAGTAGGCCCCGATAGGTGGTCCCACATTTCCAGGGCTTTAATTTTAAAACATGCTCCTGGTGAAGCATTTGCATTCTAGGATATATGAGCATTTCTCACAAAACAATCTGTACTTTCTTATGAGGCTACATCGTATTTTCTGACCTTGCAACCACTGAGGTAGAAAAAAAGTCATTCAGCAGCATGATACAAAATTGAATTTCTGTATTTTCACAGAAAGCTTACTTCTTAATCATTGTTCTCAAAATCCAATCAGAATTTACTCAAAACAGTGTGAACCAAGGGGCAGCAGTGAAGAGTTCAGCTCCACTTCTATCACGAATGATACCAAGTTTCTCCCCTACTCACTCTCCAACGAGTGAGAAATAACACACTGATTCCAACTTGTTCCGCAAAATCTGGTTGTTTCCCAGCTGAAATAACTAAAGGCTGGTGATTAAAAAAAAAAAAAATGAAGAGTCAGAAGAGTTAGCTAAAGCCCTTGGGAAACCAGACATTCTGAATCCTGAATCAGGGTGTCAAGTTTTAGATGAAAAAGACAGAATACACACGTATCTTAAAATGTCTATGTATTCATATAAAAAAGAACTACAACTTTGTGATATGGATTATGGGGGATTATGGAGAGAGTTTAAAAACATTAAGTAATTTCTCCTTTTCTGTTAATTTTCAGGAACCCCATTTAGAATTCCTACTTGCAAAAGCAGAATAAAGGTTTCTGAACAAGGATACTCGTAGATGGCTAAATAATCTACTTACTAAAGACAATAAGATTATTATCATATAAAAGTCAAGTCCCATTTTAATATCTTTTGAAATATATATTTACTAAGCTAGAAAATAAGTCAGAATGCAAAATGCTAAGGGGAAAAATAATTCTATGATTTTTTTTTTAAATCAGTGGGAGTAAATCATAACTATTCATTCAGTTTAAAATGAAAAGTTGAAGAAAAACAATTTATTTCAAAAATTTAGACCACATGGCAAGATATATACAAAAGTCTTAGGTACTTCAAAAATCCTATCATATTTTCTATTCAGGCTGACTTTCAAATGAAATAATACTTTACATAAACAGTAATTTATACAAACTTTTGAAATATAAACAGGCACAATTCAGTATAATTGCTTCCTTAAAATTCTTTCCCTAATAAATGAATATATGTGTCAAAGTTGCTCACATATTCCAGAAGTAAAAGAACATTAAATGAAAATTTTCCTTCAAAGAAATCACTAAAATGTCGCATACAAAGCAACAGTGAAGGGATGGACAGCTTGAGGAGCAACTGCTCATAACTTTATCCCTTCAAAATGGGAACTAGAAATAAAAATTTCTTCTTACAAACTATGACTATTCTCTAAAGAGGGCTACCCTTACTGTGACCTTTCATTTCAAGACCGNAGATAACACAAGGAAAAGCAAAAACAGCCATCAGCTAGATAATGTCCAAATTGTGCTGAGCAATAAAGGAGTATGTTGATGCTTTTCATGGCAAGTCATGGGCCCAGCCCTCCTTCCACAGCCACAAATACATAATGCCCAGTAGACGAGGGACCAAGTTGTGAGAGCTTAAGCCAATGCTGCTGCTGCTACTGCCAGACACACACCACTGTTATTCAACAGCAAATGAGAGGTAGCAGTATAAGAGCCTCTTCACTCCTAATATTAGTTTCAGTTCCAGGACAGTCGTGAGCTCCATAGGAAATCACCAGCATTCAAGCATTAAACACATTTCCCAAACTGCAGGTTTAGTAAGAGGCAAAAGAAGGAATATTTTCAGACATATCACCTAAGCCAGAGAAAAATGAGCATTGGACCCTTATGTTCTACTACACCTGTTTAAAAAAGTTGAAGTTTTTAAACTAAAAATGATCAAATTTTGGATAGGTCATTTAGCTTAATAGGTTCAACTGAACCTATTATTTAGGTTCATTTGAATTTAAATCCTATTTAAACTCTAAACGTTAAATCAAATTTAAAATCCTATTCTGGCTCTGTCACTTACTAGATAAACAATCTTGAGCAGTCATTTAACTTCTCTATGCCTCAGTTACTGCATGTGTAAAACGGAGTAATACCACCTATCTCATAGATTGTTATAAAAATTAAGTGAGTTAAAAAAGTAAAAGTGATTGTAAGTCTTAGAACACAGTAAATACTCAAACATTAGCTATTCTTTGAAATATAGCTATAAACTTAAAAGATTTTAAAAAAAACATATTTCATTTTTCCTTACCATCCACTTTTTGAACCACACAGCCTTGGTATCAACCAATGCAAGAAAGTAGACTGGATCCAAAACCTTTTGTGAGACAAGATGGCTTTGATCATGTTTAACTGACAATAAGGACAAAGTACTCTCCACAATTTCTTCCATATACCTGAAGTTTGGGAAAGAAGCGATTTTACAAAAAATAAATGCTATTAGATAGATATAATGACTGGTGATATATTTTATATTTATGGAATGACATAAAGTGCTAAGTAATCTTCAGAAACAACTTTTTTTAATATTTCAGTAAATGGCAGAGGTGGGATTAACACCAAATTTTTTTCCTGTTTATAAGCTTATATTCTTTCTACTTCAACACTGGCTCTCCAAATTTAACTTTCCTTTTTAGACTCACCTTTGCTCTTACAAACCTTATTCGAAATTTTAGAACTAAAAGGGAAAAGTTGAAAGAACACGTAAGAAACTTCTCCAAAGTAGCAAAGGACAATAATAAAAGAATCAGAGGCTACAACACCCTCTTTTACCTTGTTGGTGATAAACGAATGGTGTAAAATGGTACTTGCATAGAGCCATTCACATAGCTAAGCACACACATGAAAAGCTAAAAAATAAAACTTTACTAATCCCTTCCCTATCATGTAAATCATTAAGACACTCTACACTTCCTCTTTGAAATGTACCTGGGACAGTAATACACCTATATTTGATATTGGCATAAATTAGGGGACTTACTTCTCAGAGTGGCGAATCCAGAAAGATGGAGCCTCTTTCTGATATTCATTTAGAAGACGAACCTACAAAGCAGTGTATGACAGTTCTCAAAAAATCAGAATTCTTAAGTACAGAACTATTGAAATAAAACTAAAAGCATATTATAGTAAATGAATACCTTTTTAAGTAAGCGGGTCACATTAGGATTTGTCAGATCTATACCAGTTGAAACAGTAGGAATATGGGTTTCTCTAGAAAGAAAGCATAACTCCAAATATTTAGCTGAAAAGAAAAAGTAAAAAAATATATATGGCTATTATACCATTCAATGACAGTGCTTTCTGAAAAAAGTTATTTCTTATCCATTTTTCTTAAGTACAAATAAAAGAAAAAACATCATAAAAATGATTTAATAAACATACCTAAGCTTGTATAAATTTCCTTGGTCATATGTAATGGTGAAAGTGTAAATGTCTGTGCATAGAATTTTAAAATCCGGTCCTACGGAAATGGAAACAAAAAGATTTGCATCCAAAATTCTTACAAAATAGAACAGAGATGAATCATTTTTCACATAGTAAAAAACTTAAAAACTAAGTCATTCAGAAACTTGTACACAAGTGTACCTATAAAAAAGGGCACATTCTTGTGTTTGTCAGTAAAAAGTAAAACTGACTAAAACCAATAGTAAATCTAAGACAGCTGTATAGTTGTAAACTCTGGTAATAGTAGATACAAACATGGGGTGTGTGGTGAGGCTTGATAGAGAAAGGTACAATGCAAAGATGTCAAACAAGGCAACAGAGTAGGATTACTAAACATAAAAAAAAAAAAAAAGAAACAAAACAAAACACTCCTTTCCCAATACATTTTTTTTACTTGCTTACATGGGTAGTCTCAGTAATTAGACATGTAGGACTAATAATTTTGCCTATTCCCAAGAAAAAGTATTACATAATAATATATTTTCAGAACTTTACATTAAAACTTCAAGTAGAAACTATCAGAAGGTAAATGAATTAAATGAGATAATACAATAGATGTAGTTAGGACAGTAGCTGGCACTAGTAGGTAGTTAAAAATGATAGCTATTATTATCATTTTAATTATACCAACTTTAATATTGTGATGAGATTAATCCTAATAGTGAAACTCAACTTCCCACTAAAAAAAAAAAAATTGCTTCAAATGTTCTATTCTAGGGGAAAAAAACTAATAGTCTTGCCTATATCAAATATTAGGACAATACGCTTACAAGAAAATGGTTACCCAAGTGACTAGAAATATCTTCTAATAACTCCAAGAGCTTCCTACTGAACATAGGATATTAAATACTTTGGAAAGTCTATTTTTATAGTTGCAGCAATTGATCAGTATGCCACACTTCTCAAACACTATAGGCTTCAGTCAGTTAACATGTTAANTTAGGAAATCTTTTTTAAGAATAATGAAGTTTAAGTTGAAATCTCACAGAAGTTTGACCCATTATGTACATGAAACAAAATATTTGACCAAGTTGATGAAATATTAAAGTTGTTGATAATAAAGTAACTATTTGCAGGCTAAAAATTGATTATGGCATAATTAACTTTTCAAGTAAAGAACAGTTTTTAAGAGCTAATAAACATATTTGAAATACTTCCACCAGGGCTTCTGTGATACTAAGAGTGAGTTATTTGTATGCCACACCATGGGGAAAAAATCATTTTGTTCTTTGTTTTTTCTCATTTCTCTGTTCTAACAAGATCAGTCTATGCTCACATGGTTACAACAATTTTCACTTAAAATGGCAATAGGAGAGAAATGAGATGTGGAAAGACTTTATTTCGATTCAGTTTGTCTAAAGATTTTTAAACACCTATTACCTCTACAAATAAATTATATTTCTTTTATTCAATATCCCTCTCTCCTCATTTCTGAAGCTCAATTCTTTTGATTTTCAAACACAAAACAATTATTGTTCTCTTTCTTTCATTTTCTGCTCCACTGCATTCACCCAAAAATTCACCATTCCAGGAATCTTTCCCTTCACTTGATTTCTAAACTCAAGATTCTATTAACTATATAAACCATACTTATCATCGCAAAGTAATATTAGCATAATTTTTAATATGTTAATAAATTTCACATTTTTCATGTTTGTCACAATTATTTCACTTGATTTCAATTTCTTTCACTGCCCTTACATATTGTTCTAATAGCAATAAATGTAAAAACTTTTGCTAATATATTTTACAGTATTAGTTTACATTTGATGGAACTGAATTAATTTTTGCAAATGCAAAAGCATTTATCATTCTGAGTTTTCTCATGCAACTTTTCGTCAAAAGCATGGGTATACTTTATAGAGCTCACCAACATTCAAATACCAGATCTGAATTAAATTACATGATAATACTTAAAAATATGGTTTATATCTCAAACTAGCTTCTTAGAAGCCCAATTTACTTTGCAGTTGTGTATTTCCTANAAAATCAATTGTAATTTTCCTTGACAAAATTTGTAACTCTGTAACACAATTAACAGAACAGTCATTTATTTGGTAGACCTTTAGAAGTACTGCTCTAAATGATTTTTTAAATATAATTCAAAGCAAAAAAAAATGCACTCTGAACAAGAGAAGGGGATGATCTATTTTGATTTGGCAGCAAACATAGAATTTTTGTTTCCCAAGGCATTTAAATGGGAACTGAACATCCCAGTAGAACAGTGTACCTTCATGAATATAAAAAATAATAATTGCTGGACAATTTTAATTGTTTAAACAATAAAAAGCCTCCAAAATGTAAGAATGTTTGTTACCAAAAATGGGGGGATAAACATTCCTAAACAATAAAAAAAATGCACAAAGGGGCCACCAAAGGGACCCAGGGCCCACTACGATGCTGCCGAACCTTTTTCTTCCTTTTCTTTCCTGCCCTTCACCTTGCCTTTCTCCATGCCTCCTCTTTGGTGAAAGACTCCTGAAGTAAAAACGTCTATCTAGGAAAAAGTTTATAGTAGACCCTAAGCTATTTTGAAAAAGGAAGGGTCTTTTTATTGTCAAAGGCAATTTAAATATGAGTAATACTTAAAATAATCATCTAAAATTAGCAAAACTAGCAATAATAATAGCTGTGATGTATTATCTATTAAGTAACAAGTCCTCTACTATCTCAATTCACAGTGACTCTGTGAAACATGAGAACTAGAACAATCAAAAGGTTAAATAACTTCTCCGAGTCACCCAGCTATCAGAACTCATTCCCATCCACATTAGAGGGCCTCTTCTCTTCACTATCTACACCTTTCTTGAGGAGTTCTCATCCAGTGAAGTATATCATGATGACTCACTCCTTTATACCAGTCACTTCATCTCCACAGTTACATATATAATTATCCTCTCAACATTTCCACTTGGATATCTAATAAGCATCTCAAACTAACATGTACAAAACAGAATTCTTGATTTTATTCCAAACGTGCTCTTCCCTTAAACTGCTCCATCTTGGTATATGGCACTACCGTCCATCCAAATCTTGACTTAGGTCAAAACCAGGGGTCGATCTTGACCCCTCACTTGCCCTCATTTCCTATATGCAATATCATTAAGTCCTGCAAGACAACCCCCAAGTTTTACATATCTTAATTCCAACTATTCATTACCACTCTTCTGCTAAAATCTTCAGCAAAGGCAATCAGTTCTAGTCTAGACTACATCAGCTCATCCCAAATCATCTCCGTTTCTACTCTTATCCCATCCTACTCCACGCCACCATCCATCCTCCAGCAACAGTTAGATGAAACTTCTCAAAATTATAAATCAAATCCCTTCATCTCCCTTACTCAACTCTGCAAAAGGCTTCCCACTTTATTCAGAATAAAATATAAACGTTTTACTTCCATGATCTGGCCCCTGCTTGTCTCTAACTCTCTCTCATGCCATTCGTCCCTCTGCCATCCAGGCTACAGTCACACCAGCTTTTCCATCCCTGGAAGATGCCATGCTTGCTCTAACCTAGGAGCCTTTGCCACTCGTGTTCCTGATGCCTGACAATGTTCTTCCTCCAAAGCTGCCCTCTTATCACTTAGAATTTGGTATTTTTTCACTATAATATCCCCAGTACCTAAAACAGCGCCTGATACACAGTAGGCACTCAATACGCATTTGTTTAATTCAAGGAAGACCCCAAAGCCAGTCCTCCCACCATGTCCCTAACAATACAGAGCACACAGAGCAACTCTATAACAAAGCCAAGACATGCCAATATTTCATATCATCCAACATAATTTTTTTAAAGCCTTAAAAATGTCCTGAGTTTTACTCCTTTCTAAAAGTATATATTTCAACTACTAAAAAGTCTTTACATGCTATGTTTTAAAATTAAAAGCACTGTATATTAAATAGAACTTTAATTTGAATATTTATAATATTAGTTAAAATACTAATATTTATAAATAACTACTAACAGAGTAAATGTAAGTATATATGAATGTAATTGTCTTGCCTAATGGGAAAAAAGTATATAGGCATAGATAACATAGACTATCCTACATAGTGCATATAGGTGCACATATATATATATATATATAGATAGATATAAATATAGATATAGATATAGATATAGATATAGATATAGATATAGATATAGATATAGATATATATATAGAGAGAGAGGGAGAGAGAGACAGCCAGAAAAATGTACGGGGTTGTCGGAAAAGTCATGGTGCATTTTTGCAACGAAAACATAGAAAAAATACATCATGACTTTTCCGGCAACCCAATAATATAAGTGGACACTTTGGTCAGCATTGCTCAAGCAGTTGTTCACCATAAGCAGAAGTGTCTGGACGTTGATGGTAACCACTTAGAGCACCTCTTGTAATTGCAGAAGTCAAACGTGACTTGTATTCATCTTTTGTTGTCAGTGTATATTGGGTATTACAATTTTAATAGCTTTTTCCTTTCTTAAAATATGTATACATTATTCTGGCACCCTGTGTGTAGACATCTATAATTTTATATATACATATAGGAAGGGTATTGCATGTATGTATACATAGAAGTATATATACGCAATGTGTATATTGTAAGTATACATATATACTGAAGTATATATATATATATACACATATATATGTAGACACAGACACACACACACACACACACACACGATCTGACAATTAAGCTTGCGAACTTGTTGCAATGATGTTGATGACCTATTTTTTTTATATCAGAGGGATTATTCATTATGAATTTGTACTAACTGGACAAACTGTTAACCACGTTTACTATTTGGAAGTGCTGAAAAGGCTGTGTGAAAAAGACAACCTGAACTTTTCGCCAAGAATTCATGGCTTTGCATCACAACAATGCATCAGCTTACACGGCACTGTCTGTGAGAGGGTTTTTAGCCAGTAAACAAATAACTGTATTGGAACACCCTCCCTACTCACCTAATGTGGCCCCCAATGACACTTCTTTCTTTACCCAAAAATAAAGGAAATATTGAAAGGAAGACATTTTGATGCCATTCAGGACATCAAGGGTAATACCAAGACAGCTCTGACGGCCATTCCAGAAAAAGAGTTCCAAAATACTTTGAAGAGTGGACTAGGTGTTAGCATCAGTGCATAGCTTCCCAAGGGGAGTACTTCGAAGGTAACCATAGCGATATACAGTATGAGGTATGTAGCACTTTTTCTAGGATGAGTTCACGAACTTAATTGTCAGAACTTCGTGTGTGTGTGTGTGTGTGTGTGTGTGTGTGTGTATTCTATTATAGAATTCTAGAATAGAATAGAACACTCATTCTATTCTATTGCAGTTAAACAACCTGTTTTTCTTTAGCTCAGCCTTTTTACCTCTCTTGTAAACCTGACTTCTTCTGGTGCTTCTACTTCCATCATCATGACTTTTACCAGATCAGTATCTATGTCTAAAATGTCTTGCCATGCAGCTCATTAAGAAATAAGCATAGGGCCGGCCAAGTGACGCATTGGCTTGGGAGCACAAGCTCTGAGCAGCAGGGCCTGGTTTGGATCCCACATGAGGGCCAGTGACGCTGCGCCCTGTACAGCTAAGATGGTGAACAACAGCTCGACCTGTAGCTGGGCTGCCTTGAGCCACCGGCAACAGCATAGGCTGCAGTGGGCTGCCATAAGCTACTTTACGTGGCTGGCGGTCAGCATGAGCTGCCATGAACCGCTGTGCGCGATTTTCCAGTGGCTGGCGAGCGACTGCCTCACCTGGGAAGAGCGCAATGATAATACCAACATGGACCAGTGAAGCGACATCCTCCAACTAGACTGAAGAACAAAAGGACGACAACTTGTCTGTTCCCTTTCCCCAATTACTCAACGCTGTTCCCTCTCCCAATTCCCCAATAAAATCTTTTTAAAAATAAAAATAAGCATAATGTCAAGGACATGAATTTTAATCCAATAGACTCAATCTTCTAACTACTTATGTGACCCTGAAGTCTTTAACTCCACCCTCAGTTTTCACATCTAGCTCCCAACATCATTGTAAGAATTAAATGAGAAAATAATTATAAAGTCTTTTCTTGATCAGTATTTAAATTTTTTAATGAGGTAAATCTCATGTTTCTCAGGAAAATATTCTATGAGAAAATGTCAAATAACTGATTCCACCTACCAACTGCCTAATCAAGACCAAGCAATCTAAAAATATAATTCATTGATTTCCATAGATTTCCATTCTAATCCAGTTTCCACCACCCACCCACGCCCCCCAAAAGTAGAGACATGTTCCATAACAGTCCTGAGAAATGGGGAGTCGGGCATTGTTTGAAATTTCTGAATTGCAGGGAGTTTATATTTGGTGAGACAGCCAATATTATGTCAAGTAGAGGTCAATGAAAAAAGTAATACTTCAATTTTAACAAAATTAATTTGCTTAAATGCTCTCCATGATAAAGACTTCATTTCCTAATCTCTTTATGTACAAACCACAGACAAGCAACCCTTACTCTCTGAAAATGTCTTCCTTTTATTTCTCAAAAATGAGGAAGGTTAATCAATATGATGATCCCTCAACTTCCCTCAATATTATTCTGCAGTGAACTGTTGACCAAAGATCTTTTCTTAGTCATCTTTGACTTCCCTCCAGACTTCATTACAGCTAATTAACCATTACTCCTGCCTTGAAATTCACCCACCCTTAAACCCTATGGTTTGGTACCTTCTTTTCTGACCCATTGTTTTGTATCTACTAGCCCTCTGAAAATGTACTTCCTAAGGTCTCACCTATATAGGTGGCTTCAGAAGTAACACCTCAGGACAGATGACACACTGTGTCATCCCCAAACTTTCTACCAAGTGAATTCTGCATTTTCAACTATTTGTTTCACTGCTGGAATACCTTACTGATATCCCAAAATCATTACAGTAAAACCTTGGATTGTGAGTAACTTGGTTTGTGAGTGTTTCACAAGACGAGCTAACATTTCTAATACATTTTAAAGTGGTAAACAAGCAATGTCTTGCAATACGAGCAGTTTGTTTCCAGAACGAATTATGCTTGCAAACCAAGGTATTACTGTATTTTTAAAAAGATAAATAAAATCACCATATTCTTCTCCACACCAAACTTTCCTCCCTAATTCCAAGCATGATTCATGACACCATCTTCTTCTGACCCACCTTGGTTTGAAACTATAGCTAGACCTTTCACTCCACTCCTATTTTTCACTACTCCCTCCAAAACACTTCAAAAATCAAGTTGATCCTACCTCTATANGCAGGAAAAAAGGTGGCTAATAAGAATGTAGTGGACCTAGTAACTATTAAACACCATTTCAAGACATAAATAAAAACTAAACAACACACCTGATTGAATGATGAATCACTGTCAGAGCAATTGTCTGTGCAGTAACTACTGCTTTTGTCCTTTTGGATTTTTTTCTTCCTTTCTTGACTTCGTATCTCATCTTCTTCAAACTTGTTCATCATAGATTCCACCACTACAATCATGATGTTCTTCAGGGAAAGCATCATTTCTTTGTATCTTTAAATTCAAAGAAGTCTTAGTAAGAGAAAGACTATTAGCACAAATTAAAATATTCCACTAAATTAAACTACCTGATTATTTTTTTCTGTAAAATCCCTTTAAGAACACAATTCTAAAGAGAAAAAAAACATGTCAGTTTTTCTTAAAGAACAAATGGTACAACAGAATTCACATGACAGGAATAAAAATTAATAGGGAATCCAAAAAGAGTGTTTTCCCAAGATTTTTTCATCTGGTTACATGGAACAAGATAGTAAAATTAACAGAATCTATGATAAGATGTTCCAGTGGACGCCAGGAATGACCAATAAAGTCAACTGTTAATATCATACTACCAAAACATAGCTTATTTTTATACTTTCTTGTTTTATTTCTCTTTCTCTATCTTCCCTTCCTCTATTTTCTTTCCTTCCCTTCTCCCCTGCCTACTCTTTATTATTATTATTATTATTATTATTATTATTATTATTATTATTATTAGTTTCAGGTGTACAGAACAATGCACTAGTTATACTTTTCACCCCTCAAAAGAAACAACTCCCCTCCCCCATCTACTGCCCTTCCACCCACAACATCATGCTTATCTATTACAATTCCATTGATTCCATTCCCACTCTCTACTCCACATCCCGTGACTATATGTATATATAATTATAGTTGACATACAATATTATTCAACATCACCTTCAGAAATACAGTGCAGTGGTCAGACCTCTACACGGNAAAACGATCCTATTACTATCTCCAGTATAACATAAGAAAACTGAGGCATTGCGAGAGGTTAAGAATCAAAAGTCCACAGCTCATCAGTGGCAGAGCCACAGTTGATGTCAGACTGCTTTGTTTCCGAGATTCAAATGAATTAGCTTCATGTAGAATAGCTTTTTCAAATTATAGTGCATCTACAACTTTTTAAATTATGGTCCCATTCTTCATGAAGCTTTAAATACAGAACCAAGTTACTAATCCAAAACAAAAATATGAAGTTTTAAAAACATTTTCAAATAATAAACCAAATTTTTCTTAACTTCCTGGATGTTTTTATTGTTTTAACAAAAAAGGAGCATTTGCACCTTTCTTTAAAAGTGCTACCATTAAGAGGCAATAACGGCTGGAGTCAGAACTGCGTCTTGCAGGCAACCCAGCCGCCAGGTGCCGAAGGACAGCCAGCAAGCGATGCTGCCACCGCTGCTTCCTGATTGGCTGCGGGTGGCTCCCTCTTCGTCCTGATTGGCAGCTGGTGAGCTGGGTATGTAAATGAAGGGGAGGGGCCTAGGGAATAAAGAAGGTGCCGGTGGCTTAGTCTTTTGGCAGGTTCGATCCCCGGGTCCGGCAGGTGCGTGCCGGGACTGTCCGGGATCCAGATGCAAAGGCCTCTAAATGCCGCCCGCCTTAGCCAGGCCGGGTGTGGGCAGAGATGCCGGCTCCCTGGCTCTGGCTGCATGACTCACCCACCCTCGCTGCCAAGGCTTCAAGAGGGATCCCAGCCTGTACTGGCCCTGGGAGGCAGGCATGAACGGAAGCCAGGATGCAGGGCAGTGTACAGGGTGCTGGGGTCTGAGGGGCTGGAATCCCATGGAGGAGGCCCGCTTGGCATCACTAGGGGCCGTGGGGACTTGGGGGTGGATTCAGGGTGTGGAGGCTGAATGCGTGTGGTCCGGACTCCCAGGTCTACCAGGAAGGAGATGAGGAGACTACCCAGTTTTGAGCAGTATGAGGGATCACTCTTAAGGTCCTATTGGGCAAGGGCCCAGGGACTGGACCCTGAAGAATGCCTGCCTCAAAAAAGCAGCTTGGGCCGGGGGTCCAGACCTCCAGGAACACCTCCGCCCCAAGGAAAGTGTGGGTCTTCAAGCTTCTCTCAGTGACTCCCGTGCCCATCAGGATTTCCCGGCAAGCTCTGTCCACTCTACCTCCCAAATAAACCCTGAATCAACCAACTTCCTCCCATGGCCACTACCACCTTCTACTCCAAGCCACCATCAAGGCCTGCTCCAAAGGGTGCGCCGACCACACTGTTTTTGTTTGTTTTTAAGGTATAATTGGCACACACTGGTCTTTCCTCAGTTCAATCAAGCTCATCCTGCCTCCAAGTCTTTGTTTGCCTTTGCTGATGTTCTCTCTT
>NW_017733443.1:25186-31360 GCF_001890085.2 Hipposideros armiger
ATCTGAACTGGGGCCCTGCTGCTCAGAGCTGGCGTCCCAAGCCAACTCTTAACCAATGCGCCACTTGGCCGGCCCAGGCCCCTATCTTTTTCTGCTTGTAAGATAAATAACAAGAATCAAAATCTTATCAATTGAGGGCAGCTAAAGATGGAGGAACTTCTGATGTGTAGTTTGGGATGTGGCTACACTGTTGTCCTGGCTTATGCTGCTAAATGAGCTGCGAGACTTGTAATTCCTCAGCAGTAGTATGAAATCCTCAAAAACAGAATTCCTCACCACAAAGGGCATTGAAACTGCAGTGAAGATTGTAAGAGAGGCCAAAAAAAAAAATGGGCTGAACTCAAAATACTGAATAAGATTTGAGAAGTTAGGGCAAAAACATAAATTAGCATAGGTGAAAGCACACACTCTGAAAGACAGAGGAAAGGACATGCACACGGTAAAGGAAAAAAGCTACTCACGCAAAATCTTACTGGAAAACCAAAGCCTAGCCACAAGATGGAGTTCAGATTGTTCCCAGGAGGCAGGTCAAACGCAAAGTAAAAGTAACAGTATCTTCTTTTCCCGGAATTAAAAACCAGGAAAGGTAAGCCCCGGCCTTCAGGTGAACTCGTAAGGACAATGGCACTGTATTCATTTCCTAATGCTGCTACAGCAAATTACCATAAACTTAGTGACTTAAAACAACACAAATTTATTATCTCACAGTTCTGGAGGTCAGAAGTCTAAAATGTCAGGGTCGTGATCCTTCCGTAAGCTCTAGGGGAGAACCCATTTCCTTGCCTTTTCCAGCTTCTAGAGAGTACCTGAATTCCATGGATCGCCTTTCCCTCTTCGAAGCCAACAATCACATCACCCCCACCTCTACTTCAGCCCGCACAGCACTTGCTCTGACTCAGACCCTCCTGAGTCTCTCTCATACTCTTGTAATTACATTCGGCTCACTTGAATAATTCGGGATGCTCTGAACATCTGCAGGTCCTTAATTTAATCATATTAACAAAGTCCCTTGAACCATGTAAGGTAATAGGTTCACAGGTTCTGAGAATTAAGACGTGGATATCTTTGAGGGCACCATTATTTTGACTGCCATACATACCAAAAGATAGGTTTCAATAAGAGGTTGCCTTGACAGCAAAGAAACCGTAAATGTCTTAAACAGGTTCATGTCATGCAAGAGCAATACATGACTGCTATCCTAAATTCACCTTCTCCATATAGAGTGTAAACCCTGGGTTCCCTTGAAACATAATAAAACAGTGTGCATACCAGAAAGCAGCATAATGCCTGTGCTATATATACTACACTGAATACTGTCAGGGAAGAGGCAGACAGAAAAACTGAAAGAGGAAAGGATATGAATTTTGAAAGCTTAATTAGAGAAAATCTTCTAATTTCCCAGCCGTAGAAAATGACACAGAGAAGCTCAGAAACCATACACGACCACAGCTGAGAAACTTTCTATTCGAGTACGTCTCTAAACAGCATCCATTTCAGCACACCATTTAAGAGATGGCAATAACAATGAAAGCTAACATGTATGGGGCAGCAGCGACTGTTGTAAGGACTTGAAATACACTAACTAGGTTAATCTTCTCATCAACCCTATGAAGTAAGTGGTATTATCAATCCTATTTTACAAATGAGAAACACTATGGCACAGGGAAGTTAAGACATTTCTCCAAAGTCACATAACTGGTAAGTAGTGGAACCAAGATTTGAGCCCAAGCAGTCTTCAGGTAGTGCAGCACAGAACAAAGAGAACACACCCTGGAGGGAGAGAGACCAGGCTTCAATTTATGGTTCACTCCTAACTAGCAGTACGAGTTTGAGCAAATTACTTACCTATTATTGCAAACCTCACTTATTTATGTAAAGTGGGCTAGTAACACCAGTAGTAAATATAAAGCCAAGCAGAGGGACCAATATAGAAGTCTCTAACAGATAGCTAGTGTTATTATTTCTATCTTTTCAACATTATTTTGCGAAGACCTTTTCCAGGTTTGATGACAATACCAAATCCTTTCAGTGCTCTGCTCACAAGTGTAGTAAAAACCAGTCTCTCTTCTTTATTCTTTAATATTGTCAAACTTACACTAATAGTCTCCAAGTCCAGCAATATCCAAAGGTTTTCAATAATAGATCAAAAATCCATATATAATAAAGTTGCAATTTTTAAAATAGCAACAATGAAATAAAGCCAATTCTATTTACAAAATACAAGTGTTCTCATATCAAAGGAGCATCAAATTGTTTACTCAATGTTATTCATAGAACAACTTAGATTTTTTTTTTAAGCCCAAAGCAAGTATTTATCAATTTTGAAGGCATCTTTAACAACATCAGTATTTAATGGAATGAATGTCTCATATATTTTCAAAGACCCTTTTACTTGTTTTTTGTATTATTAGTTTCGGGTGTACAAAACAACAATAATGATTAGACATTTACACCCCTCACAAGGTGATAACCCCAACAAGTTACTACCCATCTGACACCATACATAACTATTACCATACTACTGACTATATCCCCTATGCTGTAATTTACATCCCAAGACTATATACACAGAGGGTGCAAAAAAAATGTATACACATTTTAAGAAAGGAAAAAACTGTATTAAAATCGTAATACTCAATATATACCGATTACAAAAGATGAATACAAGTCACGTTTGACTTCTGCAATTATAAGAAGTGCTCAAAGTGGTTACCATCAGTGTAATTTTAATACAGTTTTTTCCTTTCTTAAAATATGTATACATTTTTTGGCACCCTCTGTATTTTTTCATTATAGTTGACATTCAATATTATTTTATATTTGTTTCAGTGTACAGCACAGTGGTTAGGCATTTATATAATTTATGAAGTGATCCCATAAGTCTAGTACCCATCTGACACCATACACAGTTTTTGTAACAATACTGACTACATTCCCCATACTGTATTTCACATCCTCATGCCTATTTTGTGATTACCAATTTGTACTTCCTAATCCCTTCACCTTTCTCAACCATCCCACCATCTCCCATCCTTTCTAGCAACCATGAGATCCTTTCACTTTTGATCATTTAATTCAGCCACTCTTTGGTCTCTTTTCATTCACTAAGCAAAAGCCTACCCAAACATCTTCTAGAGCTTGGCCACACTGAAAGAGCTTTCAGGATAGCTCTGACATATACAGGCTTCTTTCCAAAAGTCCAGGGATCCCACACATTGTTGGCAGGCATAGTTCATTTTTAACTCAATTAGTCCTTCTGAAACAAAGTCATACTCATAGGGTAGACGCTTAAAAATGCAAATATACCCTGTGAACATCCCAAAGGAAGCCATATAAACTTAAAGCTTGATTCCTTCTCAAGAATCAAAACAAAATAAAAAACAAGAATATCTTCTGAAAGTGTGACCCCATTTCTAACAAAGCTTTAAATTTCTTCGAAAATCGACAATTCTATGACTGGAAATAATTGAGCATTTGGGATTAGCACCTCTCAACTGCCAGCTACTCAATCAATGCTATGTGGATCTGAATGTTTATACTTCTTACAACAAATTAACAATGCTCGATTTTTTTCTCTTGTGGCTCAATTTCAGTGTATAAAGATGGTTCATCAATAAGTAAGAAAGCATTATCTTATTAGCCCCAGAATCCTAAAGATGGGTTTTGCTCTGCCTTTTAATTCCAGAAAGTCCTTAATCTAAAGCAGCAGTTCAGTAAGCCTACTGAATAAGCCACCTGATTGCATTAAACTAAACTAAAATATATATACTGCACTTTCAACACCATTTTTCCTTCAAAAGTGCAGTCTGAACTGTGACCAATATACACATTTTTTTCATGTCTCACCCAATCTCCTCAAATCCCTTTTTGATATATGGTTAGGATCTATGCTTTATAGATACATCCCTATAGTAGAGCTAATTAGGTGAAAATGTTTCACTAAAAATATC
This sequence comes from Hipposideros armiger, assembly GCF_001890085.2. Lineage (NCBI taxonomy): Eukaryota > Metazoa > Chordata > Mammalia > Chiroptera > Hipposideridae > Hipposideros > Hipposideros armiger. Next base: position 29,137 of record NW_017733443.1, read on the forward strand.
AAGTAGGATTCACACAAGGTCAGACAGACTCCAACTGGCCTGAAACTTTCTGTGTGGATCCATGGCACACACACGGGCTCTAGTCTAACTATTAGTTTCCTCTATCTTCTATTTGGCCTATCTGTCCCTTAGCTCTGTTGTAGCCAAATGACAAGGATTCCAATATCCTGGAAAGAGAAAATGTAAAACCTCAAATGTCTTGATATTTAAAAAAACAACAACACAAAAAAACCTTAATGTTTTAAAACTAACAATTCACAGCAGCCTTCATCTCTAAAAAATACATAAGGAAAATGTTCTAGCTCCACACCTCCTCTATAATGTAAATGNAAAAACTTAAAGTGATTTCCCTTTATTTACAAAACACAATCCAATTTACTTTTTGAATGTAATAATTTATTCCTCAAATACTTATTCAGCATCTATTATGTGTCAGACACCTATTATGTACCAGGCACTATGATTTTATAGCTAGAAACTATAACTAATAATTAAGATAATCGTTGTCCTTATTCCATAATCCAGCCTTAATCTACCCTTCCAATTTACTCCCCCCAAACTCTTCGTCCTAATCCTTCACATAAACTACTCAGTTTCCCAGATATGCCATATTCTTTGTTGTTTCAGAGCTTTGGTCCCTTCCCTTGTCTGAAATACTATCCTCTATAGCTTTCTGAATTCTTGGTTGTAAGGATTCCTCTTTGGAATTCCCATGACACATTATTTCTACCTTATAACTCTGTTACTTATGAGTATATCCTATTTCTTTACTATCTCAAGTTAGCTCCTAGAAAAAATAAAGCATATCTGATTAATCTTTGCACTTTTTCAGAGCCTAACACAACATACTGCACATAGCGTAAGTCTATTACTTTTTGTTGGATGAATATACATCCAGAAAATTGAAGCCCCTCAATTCTACCATATTTGCATGTTCTTCCAGGTTATAATGCATATTAGAAAAGCATAGCCTTAAATAGTTATCTGTTCATCTTAAACATAGTACAAAATACTCTTCAAAATGTTGTTTAAGCAATGAAATAATTTTTATTACACCAGAAATCAGAAAGAGTCTAATGCCTGCCTTAAATGTTACCTACATTTTTAAGTTCTCCTTTTCTGTTATCGTGATCCATGGATAGACATAAACTGCCATAGTAACTACTGTAATAACTTATTTAACTTGACCATGTAGATGTGTTCCAGTGAATGCANTTTTTATACCCCCGAAATTATAAGAAAACAAAAATAATGAAAGATGAGGCTAGATTAGGAACAAAACAGGGTGAAAATACATACAGAAGAGAACTGCTATAGAGGTGAAAAAAGAATACAGGGAAGATTCAAGTTTAAAGCAAAGGGATATAAAGAGCAAGAAGGAATCCTAGGATACACATTAGACTAACTGGCAAAGTACATATAGGATAACTGAACCAGGAGGCCCCAGCTTCCTCCTCTAAAATCCTGAGCATCAAGAAACAGGGACGTATATAACAATGCCCTGGTAGCATTCAATACCTATCCACCAAATGCTGCTCTCTCTTTCCACAATAATTGGATTATAGCCGGGCATATGAATAAACTACATTTCCCAGACTCCTATGCAGTTAGGTATAGCCATGTGAACAACATAAAGTCCTGTCCCCTTAAAACTTACAATACAGTGATTTAATGAAAGAATACAGAAATAAATCTCAATGATTTACAGGGTAAGAGTGAGGGTAATTAAAATCCATAGAAAATCTACTTCATTTTAAAGATGTTTCCTCTAGAGCTTTTAGAAACCACCAATATGGATTTTGCTGCAAGAAGTATCAGCAAACTGGCTACAGTAAGAGATAAGAATAAGAACTTAAAACAAACAAACAAACAAAACAAATTAGAGAGCCAGACCCTCAATATCAAGAGTTAAATAATATCAACAGTAGATACTGCAGTTTTCAAAATGCCAAGGAAAAACAGATATAGGCTAGCATATGGACACCATTGAGAAGATTCCTTCAGATGCCAAGAAGTCAAAATCAGAAAAAGAAGAAAAAGCTCTAAGAGTTAGTAAATAAAAACCATGTCAGTTAACAATGCAACTCTACATAGTGACTACTTTCACTTTATTTATTTTTATATATGATATATGATACATCCTACAAATGACTTCTTTTATGTAAAAACCTACACTTAAAAAATAAATATCAGGGCCGGCCCAGTGGCATGTTGGTTAAGAGCT
>NW_017733443.1:35477-36667 GCF_001890085.2 Hipposideros armiger
TGAACAACAGCTCAACCTGGAGCTGGGCTGCCATGAGTCGCCAGCGACAGCGTGTGCAGTGGGCTGCCATAAGCTGCCGTGTGTGGCCGGCAGCCAGTGTGAGCGGCCGGCAGTTGGTGTGAGCTGCCAAGAGCCGCTGTGAGCGGCCATCAGAGCGCAATGATAATACCAACATGGGCCAGTGAGGCGATATCCTCCACAACTAGACTGAAGAACAAAAGGACAGCAACTTGTCTGTTCCCCTTCCACTGATTCCCCAATAAAATCAATCAATCAATCAATCAATCAATACCAAAATGTTTAATTAGGAAAGTAATTTGTAATTGTTACAGTAAAATGGCTTCATTTTCTGACTAATAAAGTATTTTAATACTTTATTTAGAATAAGTTTAGTAATACTGTCAGAAATAGACTACTAGGAATTGTATTACCCAAAGATGAAGATAACTCCAGTTATTGCTTTTTCTCCAAATCAACAAATAAGAAAATTTAACATCTATGACTTTTTGACTTTTACTTAATATACATTAGTGATTTAAACTTGCTAAATTTATTACTAGCTGTACACTGTCACTTTGTTCAATAACATATTTAAATAATACAATCAGTTGTAACAAAGGAAAATTGGTCCTGTCCAAAATAATAAAGTATTTAAAAATACATCAGATTCAATGCTTTCAAATACAATAGCTAATATAAACTCAGGTATATATTCCAATTTTTCTAATACTGGAAAGAGGAGCAATATACTAAGCTTCAGCACCTGCCTTTAAACTATATAGGAAGCAACCACAATGGCCCAGCATGGAGAAAAACCATGCTAGAGGTTTTTCTAGCACCTAGAGACATCACACACATCCAAGTCCAGAGACTAGAATTAACAAAGCAAATGTCATATAACGAAATCATCAACAAAAATAAATCTGTGGGGTCCAAATTTAAAAGGTTTTACTGTGCATAAAGTTACACAAAATTTTATTAGAATAAAGAAATCGTTGCCATCTAGTTTCAGAAGGCAATTTTTAACATTAGAGAATACTAATATGCTAGCTTCCCTAAGAATTTTAAGATAAAAAATAGATCTGCACAAATAAGCATGAATTAAGAGGAAACTAAAAACCTATTTTACTTGCCTATCCTGTCACTTATAGCCCTAAAATCTTCTGTTGTGTCATATTTCATGCTGGGGG
>NW_017733443.1:38713-45718 GCF_001890085.2 Hipposideros armiger
AATTTAAACATTGGTCGTATCTTGTGATTGCACACAGTATGCTGGAAATCATTATAAAGATTCTAGATAATATATGCCCTGCACCTAACACACAGGGCCTGGCATAAATTTCACAATCGATAAGTGCTAGTTATTGGGTCTTAGGAAAAGTCATGACGCATGTTTGCAACAGATGGCACTAGTTCATTGTTGGAAATACTAGGGTCATTCGCATCTATGTTATTGCTATATCATTGGACAGCTAACAGTTCTAGCTTCATTTAAAAAAAAATGAGCAATTTGGTTGAGTTTTAGAGATTTTACAAGTTGAAGATGGAAGACCAAACTGTGCATTTTGCAATATTTTCCTGTTTTACTTCCATAGAGGGAAGAACGCAGGTCAAGCTTCTGAAAAGTTTCATCAACTTTACGGTGACAATGCACTAAAAGAAGGTCAGTGCCAATGATGGTTCACAAAATTCCGTGCTAGTGATTTTGATCTCAACGATACTCCTCGGTCAAGGAGGCCCACCGAGGTTGATGATGACAAAATAAAGGCATTGATCGAGTCAAGCCCACGTTACACAACACAAGAGATTGCAGAAACATTGAACATCCATCATTCAAGCGTTCATGACCACCTGAAGAAGCTGGGATATGCAAGCAAGCTCGATATTTGGGTTCTGCATGAACTCAAAGAAGTTCATTTGATGGTGTGTATAAATATCTGCAATATGCTCTTTAAACATGAGGAAAACAATCCTTTTTTGAAGCTACTGATAACTGGTGATGAGAAGTGGTTTGTTACTACAATGTGGTGCACAAACAGTCTTGGTCCCGATGTGATGATTCATCTCAAACAACATCAAAAGCAGACATTCATCAGAGGAAGGTTATACTCTCAGTGTGGTGGGATCTTAGAAGTGTTGTGTTTTTCGAGCTCCTACCAAGGAACCAAACAATCAATTTGAATGTGTACTGTCGGCAACTGGACAGTTTGAACAAATCCATCATCCAGAAACGTCCAGAGCTTGTTAATTGTAAAGGAGTTGTGTTCCATCACAACAACATGAGACCACACACAAGTCTGATCACCTGTCAAAAATTATTGGAGCTTGGATGGGATGTGTTGCCACACCCACCATACTCGCTGGACCTTGTACCGTCAGACTTCCACTTGTTTGGCTCTCTTCAAAACTCCTTCCATGGTATGACGTTCATTTCAGATGAGGCTGTAAATGAACAACTTGTTCACTTGTTCACAAATAAAGACAGGTCCTTCTATGATCAAGGAATTATGAAGCTCACTGAAAGATGGCAAAAGGTTATCNCTTTAAATCATGCGTTGAGTACCACGATGAAATCCCTCGCCTTCCTGCTCCATTTCTCCCCAGACGTGACTCATCCCTTTGTCCAGCATGTCCACTCTAAGACAAAGCCCATTAATCACTTGGTAACAGCTTCAATTCGCAGTGCTTGGAGTTCAAGTAAACCTTACTTTACCTCATAATGGCCCCAAAGCACAAGAGTAGTGATGCTGGCAATTCGGATATGCCAAAGGGAAGCTGTAAAGTGCTTCCTTTAAGTGAAAAGGTTATGTATGTATGTATAGGAAAAAACATAGTACATATAGGGCTTGGTAGTATCCTAGGTTCCAGAACTCAGTGGGGGTTGTGGAATGAATGTATCCCCCTTGAATAAGGAGAGACCACTATAACACAGTTCTCACTGAAACGAAGTAAATCCACCTAGCTATATTTTAGAACCACCTAGAGAGCTTTCCAAAAACACCAAGGCCCAGCCTCTACCAAGCCTCTTCTGCCAAGCCCCCAGGCAATTCATTTATGGCAAGGCCCATCATCAGTAAGGGCCTCCAACTGATTCTAGTGTAGCCAGATTAAACCCAGGGCTGTTTTACAGGGGGACAGTCCAAGTATAAAATTTACACAACAAATACACACATAACAAAAGCAATGTCTCTCCTCTACCTCTCTCCCCTCCCACAGGCCTCAAATCCTTGCTGCCACTGTCAGACAAAAGGGGGAAAGCTTGGATCCTTTAGCGAATATGTACAGTTTAAGGCAGAAAAATAGAAGAGGGTATGGAAAGCAGATATATCAATCGTTTAGGGTGCTGCCCTGTGGGGCAAATCCCCAGATAATGCTAGACTGCCTACACTATGGTTTCTCCCCAAATGACTGCATTCTCCCCACATTTTATTATACTACCCAAAATTCTATTACTTATGGACTCTTATTATCTTAACAACTATTTTCTTACAAAAACGCCAATAGCCTAGAGACACGAGTTTTCCCTGTAAGTCTGTTTAATACGATTATTTTTCTTGCTAATACAACAAGTGGATTTAAGGAAGCAATGTTCTGATAGTGGAGATGGGAGGACAGATATTCTGAAGTATGAAACACCTTGGAAAGCAGTATATACTTAAGTGACCTAAGAACATTTACTGTTCAGAGAGTTAAGTCAGTGAAAAGGAAGACAAATGAAAATATGTGAGCACCTNATTATAATTAACATATTACATTGAAAAGTATAATTTACTTATTAATTTTGTTATTCATTGAATTTAAATGTTTAATATTTAGTAAAGCTAGTAACTTTTAAGCCTCTAATCATCTAAGCAGTTTTTGCTTCTTCCAGTGATTCATCATCGTTTTATATTACTTGAAGATCTACCATTATATAAGCAAACTTCCCATCCACTCTGTTAATTTACTTTTTAGATTGTACATTTCTAATTATAAACCAAATCTTTGCATAGTCTATACAAAATGGTGAAAACCAAGAAGATGAGGAGAAACAAAGATTAAGGTTTTCGAGCGAATCCTGTAAAGATGTTCTCAATTTTTTAACATTTGACAGTCCCTATACTGCCTCCACACACACACAGCTGGCATTGAGATAGAATTGGCAGATGCGAGTGACGAGATCTGAAGAGCCCAAAAAGATGTGTGTTCTCCACAAGGATCACACCACAACCAGGAACCTTCTGAATAAAGAATCAGAATATCTGAAATTTAAATACCATAAAACTATCAGTGCTTTCTTTCAAATTCTTTCAAAATGAAAAAGGATCCAGGAAGAGAATCCTTTCAGCCAATCAGTGTGACCTCACATCCAGCCTCTTCCTATTGGAAAGGGAAAAGAAAAGTAAATGTGGAAGAAAATGCTGAAGAGAGATGTTGGAAAGGGAAAAGTAAATGTGGAAGAAAATGCAGCAGAGAGATGAAAGGTATTTAAAAACAATCTTTATTCTCTTCACAATGCTACCCAAGCCTAAGCAGTCGGACACACCAGTTTTCCTCCACATCTGGGATACTCAGTGGGAAATGGAAGGTAAGCAAGCCTGAGTTATTTTTCTGAAACTGAAGGGACAGCCTCTCTGAAGATGAATTCTACATCCCACCATCAACACCCACTACGGAAAGACAAAATTATCCTTCTTTCTTAGCTTCATCAGCCCCATCTCTGTGCCACAAATCAGGTAAGTAGGAAAAATTGATATTTTACTTAAAAAATTAACTTTTGGGTTTGCTTTGTTTAAAGCCCAAGCTGTGAACTACAAAAATGACATGTTCATAACTAAGGCAGTGAGGAAATATGACACAAGCCCATTAAGAAAATGTATCCAAGCAAGTTAAGAGACTACCATTATAAAAGACACACCAGAAAAAAAAAAAGGAAAAAACACGCCCACAATTTAACATCAGCTGTAAATAGCAAATAGGCTGGAAAATTCTTAAATCTACTCTTTGGGAACTTGAATAACCACACTTTTTTCTAATGACATTTTTACACCACAGTCATCTCTCTCAGAAGACCCCCTTCTATGTACGTCAAGGTTTTAGTTCACCTTTCAAGTTAAATGAACCTAAGTACTCCAAGACTGAATTTTGCCTAAGAGGTTACTGCTGTTTTTGAATGAATTGTTTAAGAAAAAAGATCTCCAGGGAGAGTAAGGCCCTCTATTATGCAAGTGCTACTAGGACTTAGAATGCTCTACTGACTCACTGATCATGGGAAACCTGTGAGCCTTCAATCCCAAATCAGTGAACAGAGTCATTTCTTCAAGTGGGCCTTCTTTTTGAGTAAGAGTAACCCAAGTCTTCAAATACTCATCTGACAATTCATTTTGTGTTGGTTCTCTCACCATCTGAAGTCATGGCAATACCCAATAAAAATCCTAGAAGTTATATTGTTGTTCTATAATGGTGTCTCAAGATAGAAAATTACTGTTGTTATGGGCTAGGAGAAATATTACTATAAAATTAAGTACTGTGTTGCCTTCATTGTAATCCTGATAGTATTACAAGTGTCATCCATTTGCTTTTATGAAGTCTTGTATATCTAACCTAAAAGATTGTTGATGACTACAGATTTCTAATCAACTCATTGAATCATTTTAGGAAATTATTCGGGAAGTGTAGCAATATTCTACTTATTCTGTATAAAAGTAAAACCACTGGATGCCTCAAAGAGACCTTCAAAAGATCCTATACTAATTCGAGGGATTGCAAACTCAGATGTTATGAAGGGTAGACAGGTAAAGTAAAGCAAGCCGTAATAAGAAAGAATAGAGGGTGTGGTGAACTAAAAGGACATGGGTCAGCTAAAAGGAACAGCTTCTCTATGGCTCCAGCCACTTGCTGCCATTCAGAAATNCCGACTAATTGTTTGAATTAATCATTATGGCTGCTATGAGGGAGACAGACTGGGGGGAGGTGAGGCGGGGCATGGGTTACAGGTGCTTTCAAGGAGGCCTGTTGAAAGACAAATTACTTTAAAATATTATTGTGGGCATACTCACTCTTTAGATTCCTGAGTTCTTTTAGTAACATGCTGTACAACTGTGTCATAGCCAGATTCCTCACGCTGGTTCTGATCAGATGTCCATTTTTCCATTTCTTCTTCAATCATAGACCCCAATGTGTCACATATATGCTCTCTAAGGTATTTCACAAATTCATAGCTGAAACAAATATTTTTAAAAAGAAATGCAGTAAATATCATGAACTCACTTATTAACCAAATCCAGGAAAAATGTTAGCATAAAAAGATTTGTAACACATCCAAGTGTCTTACCTTAAACTAGGTTAAGTTAGTCATGCATCCCAAATCATCAAGCTAATTTAGAATTTTGTTGTTTTTCTTCTGGGACGCTTAACAAAGATCATTTAACAATGATGGGCACACATTTCAGGACCAACCCAACCTTTAGTGAGTTAGGAGTCTTTTCACAGTACTTTGTTATGCTCCTATTTTTTCCCCCCAGAGGGAACAGAGTCAATAGAGTTATGCTCCTATCTTTAATGTGTGATGCACACTGAAGAAAAGGGAAACAAGTTGTTAGGGATTTTTATAATTATTCAAGCTGATGAGGAAATCCAGACTAGAATAACAGTAATTTTGAAAGAATACATAAGAAAAGGTTAAGCTCCCTCATAAGAGTTTTTGTGCACATTTTGAAAGCGGTAACTGACCTAAATTCCACCTAATCAACTCTTGTCTATGTTTACAGAGAGAAATACATCAGAGAATTCAATGCATTGGACATTTTTCTTCACACTGTTAGGTTCATGATAACATTAAAATTAGTTTGCAAACTCAGACAATATCGCAAATATCAGAGGGCAAGTGTTCCAAGAGTGGATAATTACTTCATGAAACATGTTTACTGAAAATAAAGAGCAATGACTATAATTAATATCATGGTTTAGAAAGGTTAGAGTTTTTGCAGTCTCTCAAATGACAAAGATAATTTAGAGTGCTCCACTTTGTAAATGTCACTATGTTCAGGGCTTTCAGCTTGAATATATCACTGCATAAGAGCTCTGCATCTATGCTGTACAGGAGATCAAGAGAGCCAGAATAATTCTCTTCCCATGAGTCCATCATGGTACCCACATATAGTCTGCAGTCCAATATTGATTAAATTACTGAATGTGCTCTAAAGAACAGCCATCTTACCCAGGTAGCCAAAAGATTTCATTTTCAATTTTAGCTGCTTTTGATTAAAATTTCCTGCCCTGCCCATTTCTCCTTAACTCTGCACACATCAGTGCCTCCTGGCACACCCGTGGCTGCTTCAGACTGTAAGTGCAGGCCTGCATAGACAGAACACACCTCAAAAGTCAAGTAGAGATATCTGTCATGAAGCCATGTGGTATTATAGCAAAAGCAGAGTCAGAAAGGCCTGAACACCTGTTCCGGCTATACCACTCAAGCTGTGCGACCCTCGGTAAATCTGTTTTCTCATCGGTAACTTGGCAATGATCAAACCTAACTCACCCCACTATTTTTAATTAAGGAGGCAGTGGACAAAAACTTAAACTCTGTAATTGTAAACTATCAGATTTTTTAAAACGGGGGGAGTTTAGCAGATGTATTCCCCACTCCTATAGGTTCAACTTCAGATTCAATACAAACAGGTGATTTCTTTAGCTATTTCTTCAGCTGAAATGTCTGTTCAGAAGGCCAGACCTGTACATTAACCATCTGCTGGCCAAGGCTACTTTATGTTTTTTCACCATATCGGTCAGCATCACCAAGAGCAAGGCTATCATCTCACCCACCCTCTCACAAACCACCCTCTCTGACATGTATCTTTGTTCATGGCACCATCCTTCAACCAGATACCTGTGTATGGACTCAAATAGCTTTAACTACTATCTTCTCCATTATATCTCAAGTCTAATTAGTTAGCAATAATTCTATAAATTCTCCCTCCATAACTTTGTCTCCTCCCACTGCCACCAGATTAATGGTCACATCTTCATAACCTTTAGCTAAACAATTGCAAGAGCCCTCTCAGGTCATCCCATAAATCAGTGGTTCTCAAACTGTAACATAGATCAGAATCACCTGAAGGGTTTGTTAATTCAGATTGCCAGGCCCACTTTCAGATCTTGGCCTCAGTATGTATATAGTGGGGTCCCAGTGATTTGCATTTCTAAGTTCCCAGGTGATGCTGATGCCACTGGGCTCAGGAGCATAACTGGAGAATCA
>NW_017733443.1:47773-48873 GCF_001890085.2 Hipposideros armiger
TGTACTGTCGGCAACTGGACAGTTTGAACAAATCCATCATCCAGAAACGTCCAGAGCTTGTTAATTGTAAAGGAGTTGTGTTCCATCGCAACAACGCGAGACCACATACAAGTTTGATCACCCATCAAAAATTATTGGAGCTTGGATGGGATGTGTTGCCACACCCACCATACTCGCCTGACCTTGTACCGTCAGACTTCCACTTGTTTGGCTCTCTTCAAAACTCCTTCCATGGTATGACGTTCATTTCAGATGAGGCTGTAAATGAACAACGTGTTCACTTTTTCACAAATAAAGCTAGGTCCTTCTATGATCAAGGAATTATGAAGCTCACTGAAAGATGGCAAAAGGTTATCAAACAAAACGAGCAATATAGCATTGATTGATCTTTGTTCTTTATATAAATAAATGACCTTTGAAAAACATACACAAAATACGTCATGACTTTTCCAAAGACCCAATATTATTACTATAATTAAATGTAAGACCCATTTTGTTATTGACATATAAAGGCCTCTTAAATCCTAACTTATCCTATCAGATTTGTCTCATCACTACCCCTCACAGAAGCCCAACACTCATGTTTTCTTTTCCTAGTACCTTTGATAGTACAATATTTCACCCATTTAGAATCTTACCACCACCTCTCCTTAAGTACAACCTAAAAGGCTACCTCACGATAGTCTTTCCTAGTTCCCCAAAACCTGATATTCTTTCTCTCCCAAGTCCCAAGAGTATTTTGCCCCTCTCTATTAGCACTCAAAATATTCTATCCTGTGTGTAGTCATGTGGCCTGCTTTATCCTTTGCTTGGCTCCTGATCATATCTAAACCCAGATTTTTATATTCTTTACATCCTTGAGAAGAGGACAAATTCAGTTATCAGCATACAATCTGCAATACCTTTTAAAATATTTGTTGAACTGACATATACAAACTGGGGGAAGGGTTTATCTCTTCATTTTTCCTACAGGGGCTGTTCGTTTGAACTTGCTTATCCTTTCTAAATATTTTAGGGGTCAGTTCCTTGTTCGTTAACTGCCTATTAGTAATTTCAGGTAAAATTATGCTATAATCAACCCCCTTTACACATGGTCTCTT
>NW_017733443.1:52048-53059 GCF_001890085.2 Hipposideros armiger
GGAAGTGTAGCAATATTCTACTTATTCTGTATAAAAGTAAAACCACTGGATGCCTCAAAGAGACCTTCAAAAGATCCTATACTAATTCGAGGGATTGCAAACTCAGATGTTATGAAGGGTAGACAGGTAAAGTAAAGCAAGCCGTAATAAGAAAGAATAGAGGGTGTGGTGAACTAAAAGGACATGGGTCAGCTAAAAGGAACAGCTTCTCTATGGCTCCAGCCACTTGCTGCCATTCAGAAATATAAACCCAGTATTAATCTTTCAATGTTTTAAGAAAAGCCAGAAAGCTGGTTTTTTTTATGTGCTATCTCCCACTTTTTAAATGTTTGGGTTTTTTTTTTAAACCAAGCCAAAGAAACATATCCACAGACCAAATATGACCTGTAAGATGCCCGTTTTACTTTTTAACACCCTCTCACGCCAAGCATTACAAAATTCTGCCCGCTAAAGATACTGGTAAATCCCCTCTATGTTTGAAATTTCTATTTAAGATATATAAAGCTTGCCTCAAAAATCTATACATTTTTAATAATTTATTTTAGAAGATCCTTTCTAGGAATAATTGAAGTCAATTCTGCTATTTAGGTCCTTTCAGATTTATTATTAGCAGACTCTTCTGTGTTAACATTTTCAGACTCAACATGTTCTAATTGTGCTGTAAAGACCAAGATTATATTATAGCGCTGTATCAGGTTTAAGTTCTACATTTTACACTAATCAATCTTGCAACCTTAGTAAAACACCTGACCTTGCTAACTTTCAGTTTCCCACTAAATGATGGTAATGATAATCCTAATACGAAAACTGTTGTTTACCACATATAGTATTTTCTTATACTTTTGACATTTTCCTCACCAAATAAATTATACATATATTTGACTAACCTTATGTGTTACCTTAAAAATAATTTAATAAGAAAAAATTAAAATTTGGTTTCAATGACACTATTACCAAATAAATGCAAAATATCTTTCTCCAAATATTCCTAAAAAAGGGACATTAAAACCT
>NW_017733443.1:53168-54573 GCF_001890085.2 Hipposideros armiger
CTGCTCTTAAAAGAACATGACTGAATAAGTTACAATTAATGTTACTGTGTTGACCAGGAGGATAAAATGGAGAAGAACATGTTGTTGGTGTGGCAGTGAAAACAAAGCAAATTGAAGTTTTGAAAAATAAGGAATAAATAAATTCGGCATGTGGATAAATAAACGAAATAATGAATTTCCAATTTGAGCGCTCTTTTCACAATAATCAAATGAACACTCTTTATCTAACTACATTTAGATTTTTCTGGGACAGCTGGATTGTTGGCTTAAGACATCGAAAGCAATTTTACTTGTGAAAATTTTCATCAGTTTCCTCCAGATGTAAGAGGATCTCCTCGGCGCACTCTAGGGAGGGAGCACCCGTGATTTTCTCCTTCACGCTCTGGAACAACTGCCTCAGCATCGCCTGCAGCATCTCCTGGTCCTCGCCGGAGAAACGGGCCATCCTGTTAAAATCAAACGCCCCCGCCAATTACTCCGGGTCCCAGCAAACGCTGCGCACTGCGCACGCGCATCCCCACTCAGCCCCAGCCGGCGCGCAGCGCCGTTCCCCTGGAGACCGCAGCAAGCGCTTTGGGGTGAGCGGAGCGCTTTGGGGTGGGCCCTCCGTTGCCCGCGCGTTTGGGAAATCGGCACCTTACTTTTGGGGGGAGCAGGGGTCCACGAAGCCCCGCCTTTGGTACTCGTAGTTGGCCTTCAGTACCAACAGAATACAAGGTGCTCGGCAAGTAACTGCAAAAACACACCCTTGTGGGTGGGCCTGACGTCGGGACGTCAGCTCTACGCGTGACGTTAGCTCGTTAGCGTTGCTTCCTAGTAAGCTTTAAATCATGCGTTGAGTACCACGATGAAATCCCTCGCCTTCCTGCTCCATTTCTCCCCAGACGTGACTCATCCCTTTGTCCAGCATGTCCACTCTAAGACAAAGCCCATTAATCACTTGGTAACAGCTTCAATTCGCAGTGCTTGGAGTTCAAGTAAACCTTACTTTACCTCATAATGGCCCCAAAGCACAAGAGTAGTGATGCTGGCAATTCGGATATGCCAAAGGGAAGCTGTAAAGTGCTTCCTTTAAGTGAAAAGGTTATGTATGTATGTATAGGAAAAAACATAGTACATATAGGGCTTGGTAGTATCCTAGGTTCCAGAACTCAGTGGGGGTTGTGGAATGAATGTATCCCCCTTGAATAAGGAGAGACCACTATAACACAGTTCTCACTGAAATGAAGTAAATCCACCTAGCTATATTTTAGAACCACCTAGAGAGCTTTCCAAAAACACCAAGGCCCAGCCTCTACCAAGCCTCCTCTGCCAAGCCCCCAGGCAATTCATTTATGGCAAGGCCCATCATCAGTAAGGGCCTCCAACTGATTCTAGTGTAGCCAGATTAAACCCAGGGCTGTTT
>NW_017733443.1:59808-60940 GCF_001890085.2 Hipposideros armiger
AGAAGGACCTGAGAGATTGTGGCATATTCTGGTATTTGAATTAGTAGATTTAGAAAAGGAAGTGAGGCTAGAAAAGTAAATAAGCCACATCTGAAAGGATCATATTTGGCACATTTAAGGGATTAAGAAATTGATCTTGCAAGTGGTAGGACACAATTGGACTCCAGAGAGACATAGAAAGGTCCCTCTACAGGTAGCTGCAATGGAAAAGCATGGTCCTTCATCTAGTTTCCAATCTAGATAAATCCCCAGACAATGGTCAAACCCAAGCTACAAGGTGCAAACCCAACCCAATCCCAAGCGACTGATAAGTAGTTTAATGTCAGTAAATTCTCCATTATCCAGCCTTATATTTTACTCCATAGTCCAACAATATCTGGTACACTTCACGTTTGCCAGGATCAATGACTGATGTCTATGCTATTACTTCCTGAAGCAAACGTATGACATGTCTTCGCCAGCCCTATCAGCATGTTTCTTGGTAAAATGTATGCTTAATCTCAACTGCCTCACTACTACATTAAGAAGAAAACATATTAGTAGAGTATGCACACTTGTGACTTTAAGTGTGGGTAAAGCTATAAAACTAAATACATATATGTGCATGTGACAGCTACAATTCAGACTAACAGGTGAATTATATTGGCAACTCAAACACTGGGATTAATATTAGCTATTAGTGATGTTATTTTCTGAAATGGTAAACTATTATTAGTAAAATTAAAAATAAAATGAAGTACACTCTTTCTTTAATTTACAGTTTCTGCCTTTCTGGAAAATGCAGTTCATTAAAACTGTGCCAGATATTATATTTATATAATGGAATTAGTTCCTAGATTAAGATACTTATCAAGAGCTTTTTCATCTACATGAATGTCTAGCAGGACCATTGAAAGTCATATGGGAAGCAGAACAATTATTTTGTGTGGGAGATTGACTTCTGTGTAGTTCAAGATGTTCAGCATCCCTAGCTCACACTACAAATGCCAGTAAGTACCAACATTGTGATGACAGAATATCCCCATGTATTTCAAAATGCATTGGTGGGAGAGGGGGTAAACTGCCCAGACTGAGAACCACTGTTCTAAAGGATATACCTTAGAAAGAAGAAAAGTAACATTAAAAGAATACC
>NW_017733443.1:62837-64139 GCF_001890085.2 Hipposideros armiger
CTCCTACCAGATATTATTCCCAAGAACATAAACTAATAAATCTACTGCTTACAAATCTCAGATTCTTGGATCTGTTTCCAACAGAATCCATCTGCTACAGAGAATCTGATTGGGTCAATTAGATGTTATCCCACTATTCAATATATGATGTTCCTAATAGTGTGAGTTTCTGATGGTGGCATAAAGTGCTCTGTACATGGTGGACTTTTCCCAAGGTGCTGACTTTTGTTCCAAATATATATGGCCACAGTAGAAGGGTCAGTTGCCTAAAACATGGTTTTTATGTGTTTGCTTTGATGAAAAACAAAAACTATACTGTGGACATAGAAAGTGCTTGGGACTCATAGACTTGCAATGAGATAGGATATGTAAAAGACTAAAAAAGGCCTTAAATTTGGGAAAAGTATTAAAAAATTATTGGATATGATTATTATTTTTGCCCATTTCTACAACTTTGAATTGAGTATTTTCATAAACTTGGCCAGGTCTAACTTATAAATCCAATAAGGGAGTAAAGCATTTTAAATTTTCCAAGTTTTGAAATTGGCTCTCTTTTTTTATTTCCTAATCAACAAATCAGAGTGAAATTAAGGTATAAACCTCCAACATCCCCAACTAAAGTCATCTTTAAGTTTGGCATCCCCTACTTTAGAATGAACTTTGCTTTTTGCCAGACAGATATTGTCACCTTTTGAAAACCAAAGATTTACTGATGAAAAATTCCTCCAAAAATCTGACACAGAGTTTGGGCATTTAACCCAAATATAAGTGCTTGTTGTTGAGGGTTGCTCCAAAGTCTGGAAAAAGAAATTGAATTAGCATACATATCTATTTTTACTTATCTACAGAGTTCACTTACTGATCCCACCTAATCTGGCCTAAAGAATTTTCCAACTTAGCCTCTGAAATTTTGTCCTACCCTTTTAACAGGATGCCGGGAAGACAAGAATCTCACTCTTCTGAAAGCAAGATTATATAGTACATTCACTCTCAAGTATAACTGAACCTTGCTTTTGAAGACTTGACTCAACAGTTTTTAAGTACTTAAGCAACTCTATGTTTTGAGGGCACAGCCAGAAGTTGTTTTGTTTTTGTTTTTGTTTTTATATCAGAACTGTAAATGAGCTATTCAAAGTCATTCCTGTAAATATATGACATATGTCCCTCATTAAACTAGATAATACCTGATGATAGATGAACATGCAGCAGTCATTTTCAGGCTCAAGCTCAGCCTTCAGCGTTCACTTATATCTTGTATTAGTGTAGGTTACAATATAAGCCCCTGTAAAAGAAAAGTGGGTC
>NW_017733444.1:0-4391 GCF_001890085.2 Hipposideros armiger
GTTGCCAAAGCAAATCACATGGACAATCCTGAATTCAACAGAACAAGAGTGTATATTTCACCTGCAGGAAGGAACAATGAATGTTTATGAACAATACATTTTGTGGGTGTGTATGAGATCAGGAATAAAAACCCTAACAGGGGGAAATTAATTTTCTTTACAGTGAAGAATTGAAAAAACAGGAAAAAGAGAATCATCCTTACTACTTCTGTAATCTTCTAAACATATTAATATTAGCTAAACAAAAACTTTCAGATTACAAAATATCTTCGCATACAATATTTTATTCGATTTTTGTAACAACCCAGTGACGGAAACTGATAAGAGGCTAAGAGCTCACTATGGACTTAGACTGTTTGGTGTTGAATTTTTGTTTCAACATTTATTAAAATTTGACCATGAACAAATTACATTACTTAATTTCTCACTGTATCAGTTATTCCATTTAAAACTGTATAGTCATAATTCTATCTTGCATTTATGTATGTGAGAAATCAATGTGATAATACATGGAAATGGCACATAATAACAATGTATATTGTTAGTCGTTAGTCATTTTTGTATTTTTTCCAGATTTATCAACAATACTACTATTCCAATTTTCTAAATGAGGGCCTAAATGCAATCTATGGACTTAACATTTTCTTTAAGGTTCACATAGTTGATGGCAAAGCTTTAATTCAAAATTAGATTTTTGGCTTACAGACTGTTTACATTCTAGTCACACTAATACTATTTAATTTAGTTGAGACAGTCATTCTAATATGTGCCTTTTAAGGTTACTTTAGCAATTTTTTTCCTATAGATTAATATAAATGGTTTAGGAAAGAAAAGACTAATTGAGATTGGGAGAGGATATTGAGAAAGAGAAAGGGAGACAAACAGAAAGCCAATAACTGAAAAGGTACAGTGTAATTAGAAGGCCGGTTAGCAAATTGAGCAGGGGAGGGAAGACAGTGGCTTGCTCAGGAGAGAGGAGAGATCAGGTGTGATTGTGGAGCTCCGATTACACGTTTTGTACAAATAAGATCTGGAGGATTAAAACAAGGCTGTAAGAGCACCTATGAAAGGAAGAGAATTTAGAAAATCTAGAAAGTCAGCATTTTTTTCCTAACAGAAAAAAAAGTCAGCATTTTTTTCCTAACAGAAAACAAAAATGATAACTGTTTTTGTTGTTTATAATTGAAAAAAAGACTGAACTGTGGATTTGAACGATTGCTGATTTAAAGAAGTTGATGTGGTAAGTTATCTTAATGTTTTTGGAGTACCATATAATTACCCCCACACACATTTTGTCTTGAAATAAGTGGCCTCTGTAGTATGATTTGATGTAGCTCGAAGTTTCACAATCTGTTTTACGTTTGTTGACAAGTCAGGTTTCAGTTTCCAGCAGGACAAAATGTACTATTTATATCTGAACTGCGTCTGAACCTTCACTTAAAATGTTTCTCTCATTTCAGAAATATACCTGGTAGGCAAACTTGATTATCTTTTCCTTCTTTTCTCTAACTTTCACATGTGACTTATCCTGAGCTCAGGTTCATTGTTTTTTTCCTTCCTTTTTTTTGTGGGGGGCTCATAGGTGACAGAGTATTGTATTGAGAAAATTGTACATAGATTTGATGTAAAATTTAGAGGAATTATGACTTTTTAGTAAGAGAAACTGCAACCTTGACCAAGTATTACAATAGTAATACTACCTGAAGCAGTCTAGAGTATTGAAAATGGGAAAATAGAAAAAAAGAAAACACCTGGAGCTAAATATAAGTGATAAAATAACAAGCATAGATGCGACATTGAAGATATTTCCATTAAAATTTAAATATTTTATTAAATAATTTGCTATAAAGATATTTAACTATGAAATATTTAGACTAATAACTACAAATTACAAGAGTAGACAACTTCTCTTTTCTTGGTTAATGTTAATTCATTTACTTGTTAAAAAAAATATATATATATGTATATGTTTATATATATCTGCCTGAGATGTGATGCTGCTTTGGATAGGGGGAAACAATTTTGTAAAAACTGATACTTATATAGGTAACTTATATTTATGTAGGAAGAAAGGAAGCCAGAAATAGATACAGATTTCTTTTTTTGCTTAACATTTTAATAGAACTCCTTCATTTTATTTATGTCATGGCTTTGGTGTGGTTTAAGTAGACTTTCAGCTAAATAACTAAATTTATGGGATCTGATGTGTTAAGAAAAACTTTGAGTTTATATTAGAGCCTTTCCTCTATAATGTCATTTATATTGTGGATATTAAATAACAAATGCCTCTTAGGTAACACTGAGAAAAAAACAATTGAGAACTTGAGAAACTAGCAACTTTGTGGAGAAGTCTGAATGAGCAGAATTTTTTTCCTCTTCAAATTGGATATGTTTTATTGACACTTCAAATATAAACACTCCTTAAGGAGCATTCCTTTGTTGTTAGGATATTATCAAATGCTCTATTTCATATTTTTAAGGAAATCCCACAGCACCTTGTTTAGCACATTCTAGTAACAATTAGAGCTTTAAAATAAAATTTCCTCATTGTAGGGCAATACAGGAAATACTATATGTGGGAAACAGAGCATTGATATTAATACCTGTGAATAGTTTCTCTAAGGTGAACCATTTTAGGAAGACTACTGGGGAGTAGACATAACAACTATTTCAAGTTCTTATTTTTTTGTTTTTTTATTGGTGTCAAGGATTTGTTGACAGATTTTACTTCACAGGATATAAATATACTTTAGTTGTTTTAATGCCTGTCTATAGAGTTCAAAGCTCTTTAGATTGATTATGATGAAAATTAAGATTAAATGAAAAAACATATGACAATGCCTGACCCTTGGTTTGAGCTTATTATATTTTTTCATATCTCCACCTATGCTGGGGTGCTAGTAAAATGCCCCAAATTGTGTCTGCAAATTATCCCTTATTTTATTAGCATCCTAAAATGCACTGTGAAAAACACTTATTTGCTTTGGAAAGAACAGTTCAGGGTTAACTGATGAGGCAATGATGAGAAGTTATTTTAAAATCAACACGTGGTCTACCAGAAGCTCTTAAGAGTTTAAAGGAAAGAAAAAAGAAAGAAATTGTGGAAACAGTAGCAGATTCCTTATTACCATCTATTCCTCTGGGGGATATGAAAACAATTCTGAGAACTATAAAGTATTATTAGAATTTAGAAAGAGTAGAATGGAAAACAGGAGAATGTCCAAGTGATAATACACGAAAACAGGAAGAGAGCATGGGTTTATAGCAATTTCAAGTACCAGCAGCAAAAGTGACCAATACATAACAACGATTTCACAGCATCCAAATATATTGAGCTCTTACTATATCCATGCACTATGATAACAGCTGTATTTGCATTCATTTGTCTAGTCATCATAAAAATTTCACTAGGTACACATTACTTTTTCTAGTTCATAGATAAATTTACAGAGATTACTTTCCAGGGTCACAAAGCCCATAAATGGCAAGGTTAGGATTTAAACTACTTTATCTAACTTCTAAGGTCATGTTCTTACCTTTTATCATTTGGAACCTTGAGTCAAGTATGAAGTTCAAATAATGCTTCTTGAACTCCCAACTCTTTATCACCATCAGCCCTATGTCATCCACTGTTTAGTCAGTCTTCTTCCTGTTTTCTTTCTAACAGTCATCTGTATCCAGTTAGTCTCTTGTTCTCCTTGCACGTTTTCCTCCCTATATGTTTTTTATTTTCAGGTGAATTTGAGAAGGTTTCTTTCTTTCTTGCTTTTTTTTGTTGTTGTTGTTAGTTTCAGGTGTACAAAACAATGTAATAGACATTTACACCCCTCACAAAATGATAAGCCCCTCCCCCAATCTACTACCCCTCTGACATCATATATAGCTGTTACAGTTCCACTAACTGTATTCCTTATGCTGTACTCCACATCCTGTGACTATATATATATATATATATATATCAATACATTATATATATATATAATTATAGTTGACATTCATTATTATTCAGCTTCAGGTGTGCACTGCAGTGGTCAGGCACCTCTTTATATGCTCCCTCCTACCTGACCTATCTATCATATAGATGGGTAGACTGCCCAAAGTTGTAACTTTGAATTCAATATCTCTTGATACTTGTCAACTCTCAAGGGCCTAGCTTTCCAGGCTTGATCGTTCATCTAGTGTGCATTGGCCTGTACATACGAGTTGCTTTTGGATATCATCTGTTCTTGTTGGTCGGTGTCTGTAATAAATCAGTCAAATACTTTGTGTCATATCTGAAACTATCGTTACTTTTTTTAAAACTCCCATCTCTCTCTGCTTCTTCATATCTAATTTTTTTTATACCTCAAACTCAATATGTCCCACATTAACTCTTCAGTTTCCCTAAACTA
>NW_017733444.1:6657-8626 GCF_001890085.2 Hipposideros armiger
TCTCGTTCCTTTTAAGCAGAACATTTTCCATATTTTTTTATTTTTTATTTTACTTTATACTTTAACTAAAATCTAGTTGTTGCCTTATATTCAACTTGTGTAAATCTTTGTATATGTATTATTTTATCTACTAAAGAAGGTTGTAAGTTAAAGTTTAAAGCCATCTTATAAAACATATATCGATTTTTAACCCTTATAACTATACACATTTCTGGGGAATACTTTTCTAGTTAGGAATTAGACATTCCAGTTACAACATTTGTGGTCATTTTTATGTGACTTGTATCTCCACCCATAATTCCTGGGTCTTCTTCCCCACAGGCTTTTATTTAATTTTAATTTTTATGGTAAAGAGATGTATGTAATCTCTTTGATGAGAATAATGAGAGACAGTATTTACTTTCCTCTCTTCAGGTGCTAAGTAGACAGTAGAAGCTGGCTGCTTTCTTAGGAAGATCTGTGGCAATTTAAAAAAACAGTCTCTCCTGCCTCAGCTGATTCTTACCTTCCCCCAAAAAAGGCCCTTTGCATTTTTTTCACAGTTATGATAGATTTTGGTTCTATCAGTTTGTCATATATGTAAATATTGACCACATGGCTAGAATGCATGTAGGTCTTCAGTTCACCTTCATTTCCTTTCACACTTTACTTTTGCTCTGCTTAGAAGATAAGTTATACAATAAAAGAGAAATATTTTGAAGTGTTATTAACATGCTGTAAACTTTAATCAGTAATATAGATTTGCACCTTTCTATAAATCAAACAAATAGAAACTTTGTCTTTCAGGTTCATATTTATGTGGATGCTGTAATTAATCATATGTGTGGAAATGGTGTGACTGCAGGAACCAGCAGTACTTGTGGAAGTTACTTCAACCCTGGAAAGAGGGATTTTCCAGCAGTTCCATTTTCTGGTTGGGATTTTAATGATGGTAAATGTAGAACTGGAAGTGGAGACATTGAGAATTACAATGATCCTTATCAGGTAAGGATCTGAAGCAAAGTGGTCTGAATAAAGAGCTGTCTATGTCTTTAATATATTCATTAAATATATTTAATAAATATGTTAATTTTTAATATATTTGTTGTCTTATTGATCTTCATTTAAATACTAGCTTAGATTCCTTAGGAGAGCAGGATTCCAAGTCTGACTGCTTAAAAATAAGAAACTCAAACCAATATTTAACATTTTCCCCAATTTAATTTTTTCCCAATTATAAAGCTCATTCACTTTTCCTATATTCTTCATTATTATAATAGAAAATATTTCAAAAGTATGTCCATATTAGAATATCAATATCCCCAGTGCCCAATGCAAAGGCACTACAGAAATATCTATTAAAGAATAAATGAATGAATAATCAAGTGGATTCTCAGGTAAGCTGATGTTTTCTTTGTAAATCACAAAAAAATTTTTATCTCATTAGGTCAGAGATTGTCGTCTGTCTGGTCTTCTTGATCTTGCCCTGGAGAAAGATTATGTGCGGTCCAAGATTGCTGAGTATCTGAACCATCTCATTGACCTTGGCGTAGCAGGGTTCAGAATTGATGCTTCTAAGCACATGTGGCCTGGAGACATGAAGGCAGTTTTGGATAAACTGCATAATCTAAACACAACGTGGTTCCCTGAAGGAAGTAAACCTTTCATTTACCAGGAGGTACATTTATGTGCATATAAAAAATAATTTAATTCATTAGAAAAATAAATGGCAGATTTAATTAAAAATGCAAACATCTCTGTGTCGTTTACCACCTCCTCAGCGACCATTAGAGAAGACAGACAATATAGTCGTTGTTGTCTTGAGCCAGGCTGTCTGAGTTTAATTCTAGTCTGTAGCACTATTAGCTGTGTTCTTTTAGGCAAAATTGATTCACCTCCCTATGCAACAATTGTTTCATGTGAGTAAAAAGGACAATGATAATGATTAAGTCTTTGTTTTTGTCAGAGAGTGAGATGAGTTAATATTTAT
>NW_017733444.1:9846-23076 GCF_001890085.2 Hipposideros armiger
TTTTTTTTTTTACCTACCTTGTAATAATACTAAAAACATTGGTTTCTTCTCTGATGATACAATTTTCTAATTTTCAGACTGTACAAAATGGGAGTTGGATTTATGCTCGCTCATCCGTATGGATTTACACGCATAATGTCAAGCTTTCGTTGGCCGAGATATTTTGTGAATGGAAAAGTAAGTTTTGGTGTTGTACAAAATATCTTTTTCTTAAGAAAAGAAAGGCACATGATGCTATTACAGTTCTTATTTATTTATCAAATATTTAAAGTGTAAACCTGAGACAGGACTCTTTTAGCAGTGCAGTAGGTATTAAAAATTGAATCATGGTCTCTGTTGCCAAACGGTATGCATGCTATTTCAGAAATATGAGAAACATACCTCCTTTTTTCCCAAAAGCACTTAAAAGTAAGGCTATAGTGAGTAAAATATGTATCTCTCAAAGGTATCTGCTTCACAGAGTTGGTATATAGATTACAAATTAACGCTTGTAAAGAAACTTAAAACAGTATCTGCCCATAGTACAAACAATATAAGGGCTTGTTAAATACTTTTGTAAAAAAGTTCTGTGGAAGGTAAAGAAATAATCTAGTTGAACTGACGTTTAATAGAGAAATTATCTTATGGGGGAAGGAAAATATACATAGTAAATGAGAGAAACTTGCAGACTATTCTGGGAAAGATAAGGATGAGAAAAATATTTGGGATATGGTAAAGACATTAATCTGATTAGAAAGTTAAGATTACAGATGCAGCATCGTATATAGCAATTTCATACCTAAAGTACAAAATTCTCTTCACGACAAATTAGACAGATTTTCATCTAGTTTTCTCTAGATTCCTTTCAATTTATAAAGCCCACTTTGTACAGCAACCCATCCTATTGTTAGACAGCTTTATTATTTAGTAGATGTCTCTTTATATTGAGCCGAGTTGCTATAATTTCCACTAATTTGTCCTATTTCTGATGTCAGGAGTCATGGACTATGTCCACTTCTCTTTTTTCATAACATTTCCACTCTTCCAAAGCTTCTGCATGTTAAAAACCATTAGTTTTGTCCACTATTCATCGCATGACATGGTTTTAAGACAGGCATGAATAACCTTCTTATGCATAATCTGTTTTTTTCTATGTTTATCTTTAAAAGTACTAATCAGAAAAACAATTTGAAACATCTGGTCAAATTAGTAAAGAATATTGTGATGTGTTGATTAGTACATTTATCCAAAAGGAAGAATGAAGAAAACTAATATTTATTTAGCAATTATTATATTCAAGGCATTTTCACATATGTTATTTAGTTTTTATAGTAACTAAGTAATATCCCTTTTTTACAGAAGAAGAAACTGGGACACAGAGAAGTTATGTATATTGACTAAGTTTTCTTAGCTAGTAGCAATAATATCTGTTTTAATCCTGTTTCTGACACTAAATTCCTTGCTATTTCAATGATATTGCACTGCCTACAATGATATTCAGAAGCCATTGCAATTTTTTGGAAAGAAAATGAGAGGGTAAATATATATATTTGCCTTTGAAATATTGGACTAGAAAATGAGAAGTTGAAGAGAAGATGATGAGAACATGGTTAAAGGGTATAAAACTGCTGAAGGAGATGGATTCTAAATGAAGACACTGCAGAGACCTAAATCGGACAGATTGGGTTTAGCATACTGGAGAAGGGAGAGGCAAATACATATAATATTAAAAATCTAAGCATTTTTTATTCTTTTTGCTAATTAAGGATATCAATGATTGGGTTGGGCCACCAAATAATAATGGAGTAACAAAAGAAGTTACTATTAATGAGGACACTACTTGTGGCAATGACTGGGTCTGTGAACATCGATGGCGTCAAATAAGGTGGGAATACTTATTTAGAGATACCCTCTCATAAGCTTTATTAATATTTTATTTTAAACTGTTGAATTATTGAAGCATTCATAGAAATTATATGATATTTTGTTTTTAGGAACATGGTTATGTTCCGTAATGTAGTTGATGGCCAACCTTTTGCAAATTGGTGGGATAATGGCAGCAACCAAGTAGCGTTTGGGAGAGGAAACAGAGGATTCATTGTCTTTAACAATGATGACTGGTAAGTAGATATCAATTAGAAATCATATTTTATACTAATAAGTTTTTGGTTTAGTTTTTTCTCTTCCTGCTCATTTATTTTATTTATATTTGAAAAATAGTGGATTAAAAAACAGAGGTCAGAAAAGAAACAGAAAAAAATGATGGTAGCTCCTATACTTTTGATCTCTTCTTTATAAGGGCTTTCAATTCTAAGCAGAGTTATTTTTTGTGTACCCTGATATATAATGTGCAGCTATGATGCACATGTATGTGCTCACATGTACACCTCACACAAAATACACAGAGTAGTTAATATAAAGCTTGTGAAATCACTAGCAGAGCAAGTCGTATAGACTCCTCTATTATTTAAATGATGGAAAGATATTGCCTCAGTACTGAAATAACTTTTTTTCTAGCTCTTTTTCTCAACTACTCCTATATCTGTTTTTTGGGTATTTTTTTTTCATTTCCCTATCTCTCTGTGACAAATAATATAAATTTTTAAAACATATGTGTAAAGAATATATTACAGTCAATAACTCACCTCAGGGGATTTTTGAGTTTGAGTTTGAGTTTGAGTTCTGAGGCATCTTATTACTGACCTTTCTTTTCGTTTGTGATACTTACATCACCTGCCTCTGTATATTGATTCCCTCATATATTGAACTGTGGCTTAGAGGACCTCTTTGCAAGCAGACGTCTTGATCCAAGAGCAACTTTCACTCATGCTTATCTCATTCTAGCCTAAATTATATTTTACTGACAAAAATATAAATCAAATATATATCTTCTTGCCAAAAGAATCCATGGCTAGTCTTTTAATTCCTGTCTTTTGTGGATGGGAGAACCAAAATAAATATGAGACACCTTTATATTTAAAACTATATACTGCTTCACAGAAATGCTAGATTATTTTTATTTCTACCCCAAATTCATTTTAGCCTCTTGATAAAAGGTGGTTTTTTAAAGAAATAATCAAATTTAAATTTTTGAAAGTAATCCATATTTTCTTAAGTTCAGATGAGGAAGAATTTAAAGTATTTGTAGTTACCAAGGAAGTACTTTTACCTAAGGGTGGCAATTCAACTCAGTTCTTCACTGATATTCCTCAACCTTAATTTTTTGGATAATATTGACTGTTGACTAGGAAATTGCTGTCTTCATAAGATTACTTTTGGTCTTGAGAAAACTACTATATCCACTGGAGAGGTCTTTGTGTTTGTATCTTCTTCTCGCTAAGACCTTGACTGCTTAGAGTTCTACAGCTCAAAGTGAAGCTGCTTGTTTATAGTCTGTATTGTTGCTTTTAATTGTCTTGATTTCAAGTCAAATCTTAATTTTTATTTTACAGGCCATTATCTTTAACTTTGCAAACTGGTCTTCCTGCTGGCACATACTGTGATGTTATTTCTGGAGATAAAATTGGTGACACTTGCACAGGAATTAAAATCTATGTTTCTGGCGATGGCAATGCTCATTTCTCTGTTAGTAACTCTGCTGAAGATCCATTTATTGCAATTCATGCTGAATCTAAACTATAAAATTTGAATTAAATACATATGTACCCAGAGAAATAACCATGTGTATTTTTTTTCTTATATATACAGATTAATATAATTAATTTTTGTTAAGAGCTGTAATAGGTAATCAACTTGAAAATGCAGAAAAGCATAAAAATCACATATATACAAATATAAGGTAACTACAATGAACATGTTGTATTTGGGAGGACTCACAATAGCCTATTTGTCAAAGAAATTTCTAAGAACTCAGATAGGCATCATGGCAAATACGTTTGTTGCCATTAACACCAGTTGCCCATCTACGGATCTCTAATGTATATCTTGCATAGAGAGCATCTCTCAGAGAGAGTTTCCAACAATTGGAGATGGCTGATTTACTGATGATTCCTGTAGAAAGTTACATTTGGGTGATTTTAACAATGTGACATCCCCTTTACAGTTAATAATTTAAGAAATAAAATAAACTCAAATTGTCTAATCTGTAATTCATATGAAGCTCACAGGAATCCTTTTATACTCTCTGTATTCTTTTCTCTTTTTCTTTCTCTTTCTTTAACTTGATGTTGTTGTATGGTTTTTTTGTTCCACCTCTTAGCCTCCAATAAGAATAGGTGCTTTTTTAGGGCTTTTATGATACCAGATGCTCCAGGTTTTCTTTCTGATTCTCTAGCAATTTGTTTCCTTTATGTTGATATTAAATGTGGAATTTGTTAAGACTCTCATCTAGGCCTTTTTATAACTCTCAGTTATTTTTCCTATGAAAAAAATATAAGAAACTAGAAGCCATAACTCAAACATTCTCTCTCTCTCTCTCACTCCCCTCTCTCTCTCTCCTTACAAATCTTTCTATTCCTTGCCCCTATCATTGTCTTGTTTCCTCCTGTCATAATGAAGAAAGTGTACCTCATTCTATCAAAGGTCATTTCCCCCAACTCTTGTTACTAATACCATGCTGTTCCATTTTTATCTTTTTGAGAGCTTCATTTCTTAGATTATTTCTTCTCTTCTGATTTAACAATCTTTCCATTTCTGCTAGATATGCCCCTCAGATCACATTATTAGAGTCTTCCAAATAAAAAACTCGGGACTCCCAAAATTTTTTTCTAGGTACAGTTGATTTCTTTGCTCCCCTTGCTAGTAATTTTTTGTGTTTTTATCATAGTTATAACATTTGGGTGGTTTAACAATATGAAAGCCCTTTGAATGCCCACATCCTCAATATCAGTTGTTTCACCTTTTCAATCTCTAGTTTCCATCATCATTACTTCCTTAATCTTCTCTTGTCAACATCATCAAAGACATGTTATTAATCCAGTGTACTTCTCTATCCTCATCTTATATTACTTTACAATAGTATTCAATATGGTGAGCCACTGCCTCTTCCTTTCTTCCTTTGGCTTCTGTAATTCTACTCTCTCCTGGTTTTCCTTCTCTCTTACTGATCGCTGTTTTTCAGATATTTTTACTGTCTCATCTTTTACTTGATCAAAGGTCTCATTTGGATCTAATTCTCTTCTTATCTATTGTTTCTCCTCTAAGTGACTGCAATCATTTCTATAGATTTAAAACACTTTTGCATGGAGACCTGTCTCTGCAATGCAGACCTTTTCTTGAACTTCAACCCCACATTTCCAACGAATGTTTGACATCTCTACTTCAGTGTTTCAGACATCGCATACTTAACATGTCTAAAATGTTTCAGTTTTTCTCTCCAGCAAGGCTTTTGCTATTCCTCACTCCTCTGTCTCACCACTTACTGAGAAAGATAAGGTATTTCCTGGATTGTTTCCCCTTTTATCAATAATGTTCCCTATCCTCACATGAACCTTAGCATGACCTATTAATTGTATCTTATATCTCTTGATTCTTGAATTTTTTTGTATACTCTGTCACCTCTTCACCTAGGTCACGATTATCTCTTGCCTGGTATTCAAATGCAACTTATCTCCTATTTATACTGTTTTGCTTCCTCAGATTATCAAATCTTTGGTCTCAGGACAGTGTCTGGCACATATTATGTAATAGCTTAATGATTATTTATAAAATAAGATAATGAAAGAAAGTAAGTAAAGAAAAATATATTGTTTTTTTTATTGTTAGTAAAGATATGGCCTTGGAATAGAGAAATTCCTCTCATTCTCTCTCTAATTTTTCCCAAATGTAATTAATTCCTGGTTAACTCTGATTTTTCAGGTCATAAGTGTCAAGAAATCTCAACAATATTCAACAGTTTTTCATAATAAAAACCCTCAACAAATTGGATATAGAAGGAATGTATCTCAACATAATAAAGGTCATTGTGCCAAGCCCACAGCTAATATTATACTCAATGGTGAAAAGGAAAAATTTTTCCTCTAAGATTAGGAATAAGACAAAGATGCCCACTCTCACCACTTCTAATCAACATAGTACAGGAAGTCCTGGCCAGAGCAGTTAGGCTAGAGAAAGAAATAAAAGGTATCCAAATCAGAAAGGAAGAATTAGTATTGTCTCTGCTTCTAGATAACATGATCTTCTATATGAAAACTCATAAAGACTCTATCAAAAAAAGTGTTAGAGCTAATAATCAAATTCAGTAAGTTGCAAGATAAAAAATCAACATGTAAAAATCAGTTGTTTGTATACACTAAAAATGAACTATCAAAATGAGACATTAAGAAAGCAATCCCATTTACTATAGCATACATAAAATACTTAGGAATAAATTTAACCAAAGAGTTAAAAGATTTACATACTAAAACATTAAGACACTGATGAAAGAAATTGAAGAAAACACAAATAAATGGAAAGATATCGTGTGTGTTCTAGGATTACAAAAATTAATATTGTTTAAAATGTCCATACTACCCAAAGTGATTTCCATATTCAATGCAATCCTTATCAAATATCCAATGACATTTTTTAGAGATATAGAAAAAAAACCTAAAATTCATATGGAACCACATAAGACCCCCAATTGCCAAAGCAATCTTGAGAAAGACAAAGAAAGCTGGAAGCACCAGACTGCCTTATTTCAAACTATATTACAAAGCTATATTAATCAAAACAGTATGGTACTGGCATAAAAACAGACACATGGAACAATGGAACAGAATAGAAAGAAATGACCCCATGCATATACAGTCAACTAATCTTTCACAAGAGTCCCAGTAACGTATAATAGGGAAAGTCTGTTCAATAAATGGTGCTGGGAAAACTGGGTATTCACATGAAAAGAATGAAGCTGGACTCCTATCTTACAGCACTCATAAAAATTAATTTGAAATGGATTAAAGACTTAAATATAAAA
Source organism: Hipposideros armiger (assembly GCF_001890085.2). Classification (NCBI taxonomy): domain Eukaryota; kingdom Metazoa; phylum Chordata; class Mammalia; order Chiroptera; family Hipposideridae; genus Hipposideros; species Hipposideros armiger. Next base: position 16,739 of record NW_017733444.1, read on the forward strand.
CTTGAAAACATAAAGGTTCTAGAAAAAATCAGAAAAAGCTTCATGATATTGGTCTTGGCAATGATTTCATGGATATGACACCAAAAAGAGAAGCAAAAGCAAAATAAAAAATAAATAAGTTGGACTACACCAACTAAAAAGCTTCTGCAGAGCAAAGGAAACAGTCCATAAAATAAGAAAACAATCTGCAGAATGGGTAAAAATATTTGGAAATCATCTATCTGATAAGGATTTAATATCTAAAATATATAAAGGACTCTTAAATCTCAATAAACAACCAAATAACCCATTTGAAAACTGGGCAAAGGACATGAATAAGCATTTTTTAAAAGGACATACAGATGGCCCATAGACACATAAAAAGGTGTTCAACAACACTAATGATTAGCGAAATGCAAATCAAAATCATAATGAGATGGAAATTCACTCCTGTCAGAATATTTATTATTAAAAAAGATAAGAGATAAATGTTGGTGAGGAAGTGAAGAAAAGGAATGATGTACACTTTTGATGGGATTGTCAATTGGTACAGTCACTATGGAAAGTGGTATGGAGGTTTCTTAAAAATTAAAAATTAAATTATTGTATGACCCAACAATCCCACTCCTGGGTATATATCTGAAGGAAATATAATCAGTATCTTGAAATGATATCTAGACTCTCATGTTCATTGAAGCATTACAATAGTCAAAATATGGTACCTAAATGTCTGTCAATGGATGAATAGATAAAGAAAATGCAATGTGATGTATATATAATGGAATATTAGAGCCATATAAATGAGGGAAATTATGCCATTTTTAGAACGTGTTTGAACCTGGAAGACATTATGCTAAGTGAAATAAGTTAGATGAAAACAAATATTGTGGTAACACTTTTATGTGGAATCAAAATAAAATAAAAGTTGAACTCATAGAAACAGAGTAGAAGTAGTTGTCAGGTCCTGGGAGTAGGGAAATGGAGAAATGTAGGACAAAGGGAACACATTTTCAGTTATAAAATGAATAAGTTCTGAAGATCTAATATGCAGTAAGGTGACTATCATTAATATTATGGTATTGTACACTTGAAATTTGTTGAGAGTAGATCCTAAGTTCTCAACAAAAATGTTGATTATGTGAGGTAATGTATGTGTTAGTTAACTCGATCTTGATAATATTTCACAATGTACTGTATTTTGCTGTATATAATGCACTCCCATGTATAATGCACACTCATGTTTTAAGCCCAGACTTTCAGGGGAAAAAAACATTTTAATTTTTTAATTCAAAATTTTATTTACATTCAAGTACTAATTTTTTCTATTATAAAGGAATTTTAGCATTTATTTTTTAATATATTATGGTACAAGAAATTTTATGTAATAAATAATTACAAAACACAAGAAATTTTATGGACTAGTAACAAATTTACAATATTTATGGCTTTTAGAAGGCCAAGAACTCTTCATCGTTGCAAGTTCATCAAACAAAACCAATTATTGTATTCCAAGGTATTATTTTGCATATGGATATCGTTATTGATTTCTAAAAATATACTTTTTACTCATAAGCATAAATAAAATTAAAACATTTATATAGATATGGAATTAGTACCACCCATGTATAATGTGCATCCTTATTTTTCCCTCACAAATTTGGGCAAAAAAGTGTGCATTATACATGGCAAAATATGGGATATGTATATTCATGACATTGTACACTTTAAATATATACAATTTTATTTGTCAGTTATTCCTCAATAAAGCTTGAAAAAAGAAATCACGGAGAAGTCAAGTACTTGGGCAAAATGCCATTATGTTTTCAGGATTTTTAAGCCATAAAAGCAGTTGATTTTTCAGTAAGTTATGCCCCTACTATGTTAACTAAGTAGTCTTAAAACAGGGAAAATTATGCCATTCTGATCTGGATATATAAATTTGAAATCCATTTTTATTATGCTTTTAGTGCTTTGCAGTACTTTTTCATGTGTGAAAACTCGTTAAGAATTTCTTCCTTTAGATGTTTCATTTATCTATAAAAGCAATTTTGCCTGTAAATGCTGTTATTTCTTTTCTGATGGAAAGGAAAATAACTATTTGTGTTGAAAAATCATTATTATTCATGATTAGACTTTCACTTGTAAATCAAAACTGAACCCAATAAACATAATCATAGACTTAACTGATCATAGGGAATGACTTGGACATTTGCTCCGTGCCTTTCCAGAGTAATCTCAATATTATGATTATTAGTATCATTACTATCATCATTCAGCTTCAAAATAAAGTACACCTAGATACTGGACTAATTTATGATAAAAGCTTCCAAAAAGACACTATGGTTAATAAACCAAATCTCTAAAGAAATCACTTTCTGTGGTATAAAGAGGTAAATGAGACAGCTTTTGCAAAGGATAGAAAATTTCTAATTATTTAAACCAAAGTGTTTTGAACATTTGCGTTTTGTTCTTATGGATACATCAAAGCAAATTCCTTCTTCCAACTTGAAAGTGACTGAAAAAAATTTCAGAGTCTGAAATTATTTTTTTCACATTATGACTTCTTTGACCCCATCAAATAGTTTTATTCACACAAGTGTCCCTTCATACCCAGTCATTCATACACATTGGCGGGATCCACAGTATTCAAGGAGCTTAAATATGTAATGTAGCATACCAATCCAAGTAAACCAAGTATAAAAATATATTCATATAAAGTTGTTCACACATAGGTCCTAGATTACCAGCTTCTGTGCAAAAAAAAATAAAAAGGAAAATAGATTAACTAGTATTTGAAATGAACTTTGTGTCTGAGTTAAAACCTCCATCACACCCAAGTTGGCCTCACATGACTGTTAAATAATTGCAACATACTCCCTTGCACGGATAGAAAGATACCCCTGCAGCACAAAAGATGTCTTTAAAATGTCCCCAAATAAACTCCCTCCCTCCTGTGGCCTCTCATGGAAAAAGATGTGGGGAGGGCCTCCCTTCTGTTGCCCCTTGCAGTCTCAGGGCTAGTTTAACTGAGTCTCAATTTCCCTTCTGTTTTGTTTGCCCTTGCAAGAGCCTTAAAAACAACAACAACAACAACAACAACAACAAAAAACACCTAGATATAAAGGGGAAAAAAAATCTAGATATATCAGATGTAGCTTACCATTACAGAAAATCACAAGGCTTTAGAAGAAATCATTTAAGAACTCCTATAAAAACAATCCTTAAAAAAAAACAAACCAAAAAAAAAACAGAAGGGAAAGTGATATATTAAAAGACCTTTGGAGGTCTTTTACAAGAAATTGAACAGATGAGCAAATACACAGTCTGTTTGCTCTTTTTGTCCTTGAACATAAACTCTGGGGGAAAAAAAGAAGTGTGGCTCTGAGCCACTTACCTAATCTGTTTTGAGGTAGAAATAGATGTGTTGAAAGGACTTAGGTACAAAGAACACCACTTACACTAGAAGAAAAAGTAATATTTGTTATTTTCCTGCAATTGCAAATCTGCCAATTCCAACTCACTTTTTTTCCTTTGATACTTCTAAAGATGTTTTTCAGTCAAGAAATGATTATATTTTTATAATAAATTCAATCAATGGACATTTTTAAAATACCACTCTGAACCTCAGTGTCCTCATTTGTAAATTGAAAATAACACCAACATTTTTAGTTTGGTGTATTAAATGAAAAATTGTATATACCATACTAACCAGTATTTCTTCTAAAATGCATACTTCTTCAATTCAACAAAGATGTGTCTCTTATTCTAATGCTGAGGGCTGGCAATCTGATAACGTTCCTAAAATCTAACTCAAAAAAGAAAAATCACAATGCATTGGAATTGGAGCAGAAAGTAACATTCTACTCTAATTTGAAATCCTGCCAGTTTCAACCTGTGTGCCATTATCTGAAAGTTAATGGAAAATCCCTCTTGAATTTAGTGTTTGTAATTCAGCCCTACCTAGGTCATAGGATCTTGAGGAATGCCTCTATCAGAAATTTTGGCCTCAGCTTTGTATGTTATAATCTTATGTGTGCTATAGGGAGCCACAAGTAAAGAAACATTAAGCAAATCTGTATGTTGTGATAAAAATGCACATCAATCGATCCAACATATCTATTTATTAAGTGCACAACACACTTTTCAGTACTTTGAAACATGTTACCTATGTTTAAATACAAAGTATAGTTGGGAAAGCAAAATATACTAGAGGAAAATAGAGGAAAATAGTTAAAAGTTATACATAATAAAGTATGGATGGTAGAATGTTCTATTTTAAAGAAGGAAGATAATGCATGTGCTGAAATGGTTTGAGAATGCTCTGTGGAAAAGAAACAAACGTCTTGATATGGATAGGGAGGATTTGTAAGGAAGAGGAAAAAGGGAGGGTATTCCAGAAGAAGAAAAGGTGAAATGACAAAGGCACAGAAGAATGAGAGATTGTGTGGAGGTGAGTAGATCAGTTGATTAGTAAAGCTGGAGAGGAGGATTTATGGAATACTAGTGGAAAATATTTTGGGAAGGTCGAATGAAACTAACAACAGAAAAACACATAGTTCAAGACTTTTCTATTAGGTTTGATGTACTGATACCAGCAAAGGCATTTCTGAATATAAAGACTATCACTATCTATGTAAGATAATCATATGTGACCACTGGGAAATTCTAGGCACTATCATTCTTTATTTGATATTAATACAGAATTAGTTTAAGTTTTAGTGTACATTATCTTTATGGTTTGCTTTCCTCCTCTGACCAGCCCCCAGCTTTATATATATTTTTAAGTTTATTTTCCTTTTTGTTGTGTACTTATTTTTTTTTCTTTTTTTTATTGTTAGTTTCAGGTGTACAGAACAATGCAATAGTTACCCAGCTTTATATTTTAAATGAAATGAATTCTACTTCAGTCCGTTAGCGCATAGGTCTGCCAGTCTTTGAATCAGTTCAGAATTACATGAATCTGTATTTGTCAGTCCTCACTCCAGGCTTCTATTGTCATGTTGAAATAATTGATTTTGAATGACAGCCTGATATCTGCTCACTATTTTTATATAATTGGGGATGAAAATAATAGAACTATCCCTTGATTTAACTGTCAGTCAAGTGACACCTCAAGCATACCATAAAATTAAACAAAGCCCTTCAATCTTCTAGAAACTGACGAATTCAATAATACTGCTGGCTTGTAGAAGAAAGTACAGATATACAATGTTTTACTATATCAGAACAAGTACTAATGTAGTTTTAATTAAAATACAGGATTATATCTATCAAAGTTCCCTTCAATGAGAATAAACTTTTACATTTTTCATTTGAGAGAAAAAAAAATCATTATTTGGTACAAAGTATTTTGTGCCTTTTATTCTAAAGTTGCCAAACCAATGAAGAAATTTGTATCCATTTTACAAAAAACAGCTTTTAAAAGGGAAGAAAGAAAGAACTGATATCTCAGTAGAAATTTTTCTGAGCATGAGAATGTTTTGTCAAAATACAGTTTTGTAGAGATTTAATGTTAGAGGTACTATATGAAAATGTTTTTAATGTACAGGCATAGAGACTTTCAAAAATGTATAATACACTTTTCTGGATCCTGGGTAAAACTAATTGAAAAAGCAAACAAAAGAATAAGGAAGATAGAAACCAAAACATCACCTTTATTAAAAAGATGACATAGGAGAATATAGTTTAATATCAATGGGCAAGTGGCATTCCTAATAGTGAACCTAAGAATTAGACATTCCCACTTAACAGCCGAAACCCAGGTAGGGCTCCCCTAGATAGGGTAGAACTTCTCCAGAAGAGCAAAAAAGCACATCTTTGTCAACATATATATATCATGACCAAGAGAAATAAGAAAGAGCTGGCCTGCGTGTTTCTAATGTTTCCTTCCAAACTCATCCAAAAAATGTTACCCACTTCCTCTAGTGAGCAAAGTTGCAGAGTGAAGTCAGGGTGTTCTGTAAACGTAGCTATTTCTTAGGAAAAGGAACAAGAAGCAGGGAAAATTTATTAGCTTTATGCTTTTTGATATTTTAGTAGAGTAATGAGTTTGCTGTGTTAAAATCAACAATGTTAAAAGACAAATGAAGGAGAAGGAAAAATATGAAACAATAAAAAAAACTTCTGAATTATAGTTTTGTATTTTTTCACCACTCTTTGCTAGTGATATTTTAATAAAAATCCAGAGATCTCTCTATTAGTTAATTTGCTTTGCAATTCCTATCCACACCCAGTGATGGTCTTTCATCTTCTCCTTTTTGGAACCTTCCTACCCTTATGCAACTATTTGGTCATTGAGAACCCACAACAGTGACATCCTACAACTTTACAGTTTTACCCTCCAAAATGCTTTCATTAAA
>NW_017733444.1:27851-28673 GCF_001890085.2 Hipposideros armiger
ATTTATATTTGGATTTAAGCAGGATATACATAAACAATTACTTTTAGGAGTAAGGAGAATAATTGTAATTTTCTAAGTAAGATGACTGTGTAGTCTAACAGGTTACAGACTTGTTTTTTGACTTGGAAGAAGCATCACCTACCGCCCGTCTCCGCCCCGCTGCTTCCCTGCCTCACTGCATCTTTAAAAATGGAAACTTTATGTGAAAGCTCAATGCATAAAAATAAAGTAATGAAACTTCTCTGAAACTGCAGTGGAATGGAGTAGTTGGCTGTATTGCCTGCACTCACCTCTCTCCCTGTTCAGGGCAGCTTGAAAATATCTACAGGAGCATGATACACTGCTTTTAAACTTAAATACAGAAAGGAGTCTTTAAAATGCTATATTTTAAATTTCAATATCTTGTATGGGAAATGTTTTTGAGGGGTTTAAAAGTTAAATTATTTTAAAGAGTATTATGAAATGCTCTGTTATATGTGTAAATTTTCTTACTATTTTTAATAGTACTAATTTTATACAATATATGTTGAAAAGGAGTGAACTATAACACACAAGTAGTGTAAAAAGTTTAATATTTAGTATTTTTGCTGAAATAATTCTGTATAATCAAAAACCTCAAAATCTTAGGCATTTAAAACACAAATGTTTAATTTGTTGCTCCCAAGAGTGCAGGTTATTTGGGGCAAATCTGTTTCATGTAGCAGTTTACCTAGTCTTAACTCCAGGCTATGAATTGAAGTCATGTCTGATCCATTTTCTTCATTCGGTGGCTACTGAAGGTATGTCCTTTCATGGTGCAAGGCAGAAGTACAAGGCACCAAG
>NW_017733444.1:31925-35285 GCF_001890085.2 Hipposideros armiger
ACCTCATTTTATTGCACTTTGTTTTATCGTGCTTCATAGATATTGCGTTTTTCACAAATTGAAGACAAGACCCTCCACCAGCAAAAGATGATGATTCCTTTTATTGCAATACTTGCTTTGTTGTGGCTATCTGGATTCAAACCTGCAATATCTCTGTAGTATGCCTGTAGTTTTTCTTTCAACTCATTGAGAAGAATATTTAGAGTCCTTAGAGATAAATGATGTGGTGCATATAAAAAAGTGCTGATATTTTAACTGACATGTACTAAGTAATTAAGAGAAAAGCAATAAAAGGATATCATTTAAATATGTATTTCATATAATTGACAGCAGTAAAATGCATGCACACTTGAAGAGTGACTACCACCAGCAAGGTAATATGATAGGTATGAGAGGAAAATAGAAAATCAAGGTGTGGCCTTTGGTCTGGAGGACCTATCATTTAGTGGAAACTGGCCAGTAGTTCTCTATACCACCCGATAATTTTGCATCTAATTCTCCTGTTACTCCAAAATATATAAAAAGGCTAATCCAAAATATGTAAAACAGAAGGACCATATAGTAGAATACAATATTTTTCACTGCATCTTTGGAATGAATTAAATTTCTTATTGATGTAAGTGAAATTTGACACATAGATATAGATTTAAAATAGTAGAACGCAATTCTAGTTCTTGTTTTCCTTTATTCTTATATTTGTCTGTGTCAATTACATACTTTCAGAATCCAAAATAATTATTGCAAAATTCAATCATTTGCTTTTCAAAAACTTGCATATTTTCACTTTATATAGAGTCCTTGTTAATGCTGAAATTTAAAAACGGATTCTTTGACAAAAATCAAACACCTGAGTTTAAAGCTAGTTTTTTTATAAATGTTTCATATCACAGAAATTTTAGTTATAGTAGTAGAAGGCCTTTTAAAAATGTTTTATTTTCTTATGTTTGGAGATGATGAAGTAGTTTTTTTCCACTCCAAAACCCTCCCTACACAAAGCAGAAAATAACAACAATGAAAACTATAGAAAAAAAAATCCTCTTCATCTCTAATAAAACTGAAATTTCCAGTTCAAATAATAAGGATCAGCATAGAAATACAAATAAGGTGGAATTTGGACTAATCTATAGAGGAAATAGCACCAACAGATTTTGTGCATTGCAAAACCTCTTGAAATATGGTGGTCTCTGACCATAAAGATGGAATCAAAGATTTCTTCCTTTGAATAGTGAGCTGCAGGGATGTGGCTGTGGGCCTTGGAACTATGCACAAATCGTATTCCATAATGTGAGAACAGGAAAGCCACAAGAAGCCCTATCTTTTTTCAGAAGAAGTTAATCAGTCACAAGTAGTAGCAAGAAATATGTTTGAGGATGAACTTGACAATTGTACAAAGCCCACTCAGGGGTGTAAAGAAGTCACTACATAGCACTTGTGTTTGTTTTTGTTTAATTTGTAGACAAAGACTTACAGACAGGTGCAAAAAATAAATCCTCTTTTGCAACCCAGAACTCATGGTTCAATATGAGTTCTGATGCATGTAAGAAGGAACATGAAAAAAAGAAAGAAAAAAAAAGAAGTAACTACAGCAGGTAGCCTCCAATCTATTCACTCTCTTTATTGTCAGATATCCTGGGACAAAGAATAGAAGGTAGGTGACCTGGTTTAATCTCCTTTTTGGCTGGACTTCTGGGAAACGGACTACTGATATTTGCTAGGTGGAAGAAACCTTATCTCTGAAATGCCCTTTGTAGAGTGTCCCTGGCTAAGNCCCCCAACACAATGTTTGGTTCAGGGACAGGCTTATAAACCAAGCTTAGACCCCTTAAGAGTCAGCGTTTAGGTCTTTGGCTTGAACTGTTGGGAAAGAGGTGCTGGAAATATTGGGAAAGAGGTGTTTACTTTTTGCTCTGAGTTTGCAAATCTGGCAGGAAGTAAACTTGAGAATACACTTGAACAGCTTTGCCACTGTCTGGAGAAAGCATTCCTGAGAATGATGCCCAGACATTGGAAGGCAGAGCCAAGAGACGGAGAGAGAGAATGTCTTGAGGTTTTTTTGATCTCCTAATTTTAGTCTGAAGCCATCTGTATCCCTTACTTCTCTGTTATAAAACACAAATTTTCTTTGTGCTTGAGCCAGTTTGATTGTGTTTGTCCCTTGAAATCCAAAGCATTAATACAATAGTAATGCTTATTACTTCGTTTTGTTCTGCAAACTTTTGCAAAATCCTCTTTCTCTGGACTCACACATATGTCCTCTCATGTTTTTAGGGTCATCTACTTCTATGTGATCTTCATTTTTCACTATATCCTGGATTCATAAATAATATATTTGTTATTTTCCCTGAAAGTGCAGACTTCTAAATAAAATGGGTTCCTTAACCAATATCTTTGTTTCCTCAGTTAGGCATTCTGCCTCCCAGATCTCAGTGAAAATGTGTTCCAACTTTCACATGATCCATTGTATGTCCCAGGCTCTGACTATATCTATTACTGTGGCATTGACAGATTGCTTTCAAAGTCTTCCAAATTCTCTATCTGGAAGACTTGATTTCACATCTCATGCATGAGAGTATTCTTCAGAATCATGTGGCACCTGACATTGTCCTTCTTTATGTTATGGCTTCCTCGATGCTTGTTAAGCTACCATGTGAAACCACCATTTGAATAATACAGACCACCAGCCCCTTTCAAGCTGACGCTAATTCTCCTTGTAAACAGGCCATGCTGCGTTGAAGCCACACTTTTATGCCAAAGTCACTAATAGAGTTTGTGTTTACTGATGGGTGGGAGCTCTTGATGTGCCAAAGACTTGTTGTGTTGGGAAGACTATCTTACCCCCAACAAAGATATGTTGCCTAAGTCTCAAATTAGTGTTGCCTTTTAATTCAAACATATCACAAAGAGTTTCAGTTTATATGCATAGTTTCCTTGTCCAGGTCTTAATCGATCTATGGAAGCTTGCCAAAAAAACTACCTGAGAGATAGAGGCAATATTATAGTACTCAGAATTACTCTTTTCCCTTACCCTTTTAGTTAAGTTTTGCTTTTTTATCTTTATGAGTTCTTTCCTCAAGTTTTCATGATTTATTGGGGAAGAGAGAGGTTGTGCTCTTTTCAATTCTTCCTCATCGTTTGAATTCTATCATTATTACAGCTTCTGATCATGCTGAGAATCCTACTGCCAAAAATAAATACATTTTTGATTGGGTCATATTGGGCTCATGGATTCATATAGGCATTAAACTTATAGGCTAAATTCTTAGATACAACTTCATTATCTCATCTTATTTTCAGGACAACAAATAAATATATAACTGCAGATTAAGGTCATAGAAACTGAACACTAAAATAGAATGGAGT
>NW_017733445.1:0-1141 GCF_001890085.2 Hipposideros armiger
ACCTGCTTCTGTAGAACTTTAGAACTGTTCTTTTATTTAGAACTCTATTTAGACTAGAGTTCTAAATATCCTAACTCAGTTTACTCTTATGACCTCAAAATTCTTTAAGTGTTGCCATTAAGAAGCCTGCAGCCAAAAGCACCTGCGCAGTCCTTTCCCACAGGACTATGACACAGTCCATCGTTATTGTATATAAGGCCCTCTGGCCTGTAGCTAATCACAAGAACTTCCAGAGAATCATCTGAGCAAGACAAAACAATTATCTATAGATGACAGAACACTTAAAATGTTGAAGATTAGACATCACTGATGTGCTCCTACAAGGTAGATGGCTTTTTGTAATGAGAGAAAGAACTTTGATACTCATTCTAAAGAGACAAAAGAGCAAATAGGAAATCGGAGTAGTTACTGTTCCTTTAAACTTATTATATTTTGACTGACTACTCTCTTACGCACACATGTATCAACAACCAACACACAATAGTGGCAGCTAATTCCCGTATCCTCTCATGCTAGAATTTATGAGAATATCCTGTTCTTAATTTGACAGAATTTGGAGGAAAAATTGTAGGACATATTTAACATAACAATGTATAAAGGGCCTGGTCATTTGAGAGCCCTTTCCATTTTGCAGAGACTATGGGACTTCTTCCACTATCCAAAAGAGGAAACAACAATCAAAATTGCCTATGGAGTCCCAAAAGACAGTGGCTATGTATTCTTTCCTTACTCTAGCACACAGCAGCCTGTCAACTCATTTTATTGGTTATAATCTATAATTGGTTTTGCAATGCTGCATCATTTTTAGCAGTGATAAGGGAGCAGTGATTTCTATGGGGACTCTGAATTCTTTCTTAATGTATCACAACTAAAATGTATGTTTCATTGAAAAATATATATATATATTTTACCTTTTTTGTGGACAGGTACCTGTAAAAATAATACATTTTCTTTGTTTAAGTAACTTTGACTTTTGGTAAATTATCCTATACAGGGTGTCAGCCAACATTTTCTGCAATAAAAACTATTTTTCAAGATATCTTTAATTAAAGAAAATGTGGGTCTTTAATTTAATAAGTCTCTGACATAGCCCCTCCAGATAAACACAATGGATAAACAATAATCAATTTAAATTAATTAT
>NW_017733445.1:2966-5263 GCF_001890085.2 Hipposideros armiger
AGTGGTCGGCCATCAAAAGTTTACATTGACCAACTGAGAGCAATCACTGAAGCTGATCCTCTTACAACTACATGAGGAGTTGCTGAAGAACTCAATGTCAACCACTCTATGGTCATTTGGCATTTGAAGCAAATTGGAAAGGTGAGAAACTTCAATAAATGGGTGCCTCATGAACTGACCGCAAATAAAAAAAATCGTTGTTTTGAAATGAAGTGTTGTCTTCTCTTATTCTATGCAACAACAAACCATTTCTTGATTGAATTGTGATGTGCAATGAAAAGCGGATAGTATAGAACAACCAGCTACAACCAGCTCAGTGGTTTGACCTAGAAAGGAGCTCCAAAGCACTTCTCAAAGCCAAACTTGCACCACAAAAAGGTCATGGTCACTGGTGGTCTTCTGCCGGTCTGACCCACTAGAGCTTTCTGAATCCCGGTGAAACCATTACATCTGAGAAGTATGCTCAGCAAATCAATGAGATGCACCAAAAACTGCAACACCTGCAGCCAGCACTGATTAACAGAAAAGGCCCAATCCTTCTCCACGACAACACCCGTCCACTCGTCATACAACCAACACTTCAAAAGTTGAATGAATTGGGCTACGAAGTTTTGCCTCATCCACCATATTCACCTGACCTCTCGCCAACCAACTACCAACTTCTTCAAGCATCTCGACAACTTTTTGCAGGGAAAACACTCCCACAACCAACAGGATGCAGAAAATGCTATCAAAGAGTTTGTCGAATCCTGAAGCACAGATTTTATGCTACAGGAATAAACAAACTTATTTCTGATTGGCAAAAATGTGTTGATTGTAATGGTTCCTATTTTGATTAATAAAGATGTGTTTGAGCTTAGTTATAATGATTTAAAATTCATGGTCCTAAGCCGCAATTACTTTCACATCAACCTAATAGACTGTCTTTACCCCACTGTGTATTCTTACCTCCTTTGTTATAGATTAAATGACCATATAGGCATGGGTTTATTTCCAGACTCTCTATTCTGNCAAAAACATGCTGTGGGGCGAGGTATGCTAAGCCGCTGATGTGATTAGTGGGATTTTAAAGACAGAAGTGTTCAAGAAGAAATTGCAAAAAATGCTGAATTCCACATACAGAAATATGAAGTAGACATACTTTATTCTAGTCTTCTATTAAGTAAAACTAAAACCCTGGATATTATATAATAAGTCAGACATAAGAGGACCCTGAAAAGTGAAAAAGTCAGGCTGGCTAGAGACCTCACACCCAAGAAATAATGAAAACATGGGTTCTCTGGGAGTTATTTTTTTGTAGTTATTTGTTTTTTGCTTTATGTATTTTAGACTGGGTTCTGGAACCAGAAAACACCAATGAATGCAGACAAAAAAACGCCACAAGAGAAGTCTGCTGCCTTTAACCAAAGGACATGGAAAAGGGCAGTTCAACAAAACAGGAACCTTTAGACAGTAACTACTCTATTCCAGGCAAACACCACAGGGATAACTGTGGCCCCACACCCAACGCCACCAGCCAGGCCCAGTAGGGAGCCTAAATTTCCAGTCTTTGCCAACACATTCATCCCTGCTGGGTAGTACCAAGATCCAACTGGTGTCATTGGGACCAAGTGGGGAGCCTGGACTTACATGTGTACCAGAGGTAGAGGCACCTCTCTCTCCCTTTTGTGTTGGTGTCAGTAGAGGCCTAGTGGAGAGCAGTATATAATTGCCCCGCCCCTTTCCAGCCAGGGTTGTAGCAAAGGAGGCCTTCTGGAAAGCCTGAACTCTCCTGCCAGCCCAGTAGTAATGAGAATCCCCTCCCCCATATGGGTCAATAGAGGCTGACAGAGAACTTGAATTTCCACCCTCATCAGACTGTAATGTCAAAACAAATTTTTATGAGCTATAGATAATTTAAAAGTAAAGAGAAACGGCTTCCTTATATATCCATAAAATAAAACACTGAACATCAACAATATTCCAAACAAAAACCACCATCATCCTTCACCAATTTATTCAGTCCTATTTATTCATTCGCCACTCAATCTTGGGTGAGCAGTCTCATGGACCTACCTGCTTCTGTAGAACTTTAGAACTGTTCTTTTATTTAGAACTCTATTTAGACTAGAGTTCTAAATATCCTAACTCAGTTTACTCTTATGACCTCAAAATTCTTTAAGTGTTGCCATTAAGAAGCCTGCAGCCAAAAGCACCTGCGCAGTCCTTTCCCACAGGACTATGACACAGTCCATCGTTATTGTATATAAGGCCCTCTGGCCTGTAGCTAATCACAAGAACTTCCAGAGAATCATCTG
>NW_017733445.1:7122-8269 GCF_001890085.2 Hipposideros armiger
TACTGACAGGTGCAAGGTGATATCTCCTTGTGGTTTTAACTTGCATTCCCCTCATGATTAGTGGCCTTGTGCATCTCTTCATATGTCTATTGGCCATCTGTATGTCCTCTTTGAAGAAATGTCCTTTCAGGTCCTCTGCCCATTGTTAATTAGATTGTTTATGTTTTTGGTGTTGAGTTGTATGAGTTCTTTATAAATTTTGGATATTAACCCCTTATCAGATATATATCATTGGAAAATATCTTCTCCCATTCAGTAGGATGTCTATTTTATTTTGTTGATGGTTTCCTTTGCTGTGAAAAAACTTTTTAGTTTGATGTAGTCCCATTTGTTTATTTTTCTTTTGTTTCTCTTGCTTGAGGAGATATGTCAGAAAAAAAATTACTATAAAGAATGTCAGAGTTTACTGCCTATGCTTTCTTCTAGGAGTTTTATGGTTTTGGGTTTTACATTTAAGTCTTTAATTCATTTTGAGTTTATTCTTTTATATGTTATAAAAAGGTGGTCCATTTTCAGTTTTTTGCATGTATCTGTCCAGTTTTTCCAACACCATTTATTAAATATTAGGTTGGTACAAATGTAATTGTGGTTTTGCATTCTTAAACTTTGCCTTTGATATTGGAATACATTCTTAAATAAATGTGATTATGTTATACATCATTTTAACGCACATTTGTCCCTTTATGTTTTTTTTTGCTAATGACTTATTACTTGCTGTTTATTGTATATGTATTTTAGACTATGGAAATTATGTTAGACAAAAAGCAAATTTGAGTGATTTACTTATTCGATTTCAAAATGGGTTGTAAAGCAGAGAAGACAAACTGCAACATCAACAATGCATTTGGTCCAGAAACTGCTAACAAACTTATAGTGCAGTGGTGGTTGAAGATATTTCCTAAAGGAGATGAGAGCCTTGAAGATGAGGAGTGCAGTGGTCGGCCATCAAAAGTTTACATTGACCAACTGAGAGCAATCACTGAAGCTGATCCTCTTACAACTACATGAGGAGTTGCTGAAGAACTCAATGTCAACCACTCTATGGTCATTTGGCATTTGAAGCAAATTGGAAAGGTGAGAAACTTCAATAAATGGGTGCCTCATGAACTGACCGCAAATAAAAAAAATCGTTGTTTTGAAATGAAGT
>NW_017733445.1:10709-11501 GCF_001890085.2 Hipposideros armiger
ATTGCCATGGCCGTTTGGGGGACTTTTGTGGCTCCATATAAATTTTAGGATTATTAGTTCTATTTCTGTGAAAAAATGCCATTGGTATTTTGATAGTGATTCCATTGACTCTATAGAGTACTTTGTGTAGTATGGACATTTTAACAATGTTAATCCCTCCTATCCATGAGCACAATATGTGTTTCCATTTATTTGTATCTTCTTCAGTTTCTTTCTTCAATGTTTATAATTTTCTGAGTACAGGTCTTTTACCTCCTTGGTTTAATTTATTCCTAACTATTTGGTTTTCTTGATGCAATTATCAATTGGATTGTCTTCTTAATTTCTCTTTCTGGTAGTTTGTTACTGGTGTATAAAAATGCAGGCAGTTTCTGATTTTTAATTTTATATCCTGCTCTTTCATTGAATTCATTTATCATTGCTAATAGCTTTTAGATGGAATCTTTAGGGTTCTCTCTATACAATATCATATCATCTGCAAATAATGACATTTTTAATTCTTCCTTTCCAATTTGGATGGCTTTTATTTCGTTTTCTTTTTATTGTTGTGGCTATGACTTCCAATACATGTTGATCAAAAGTGGTGAAAGTGGGCATCCTTGTCTTGTGGAACAGATTTCTTTCACATTTTCCCAGGTGTGTAAATATTCCTATCTCAAAGCCAGAAAGTTTTGAATAGAAACTGTGGCTGACAAATGCAGGTACTGAGGACTCTGTCATTGCTTTTCTGTGTTATCCAGTGTACTGTTGTCTACAGTGTGGAGCATCAGACTTGACTTAGTCATTATGTTG
>NW_017733445.1:13101-22709 GCF_001890085.2 Hipposideros armiger
ATCTTGAGATTATTATGCCAAGCAAAACAAGTCAGACAGAAAAAAGTCAAGGACCATATGATTTCACTGATATGTGGGATATAAAACTAAAAGCAACAAAGGAACAAGACAAAACAATGAAGAAAAACTGATAGACATAGGCAATAGTTTAATGGTTACCAGAGGGCAAGGGGGGAGAAGGGATGGCAGATTAGGGTAAATGGGATCAGATATCTGGTGATGGAAGGAGAACTGACTCTGGGTGGTGAACACACAATGTGATATATAGATGATGAATTACAGAATTGTGCACTTGAAACATATGTAACTTTGCTAACCATTGTCACCCAATAAGCTTTAACTTAACAAAAAAGATGTACTAAAAAATAACAAAGAAACAAGGGAGAAGACTCTAAAACATAGCTCCAAGCTTTCTCTCTGAAATGCAGAGGTCTTAGAAGGAGTGGTGGTGGTGCCAACTACGCGAGAGAGGAATCTAGTACACTGAGCTCATGTTCCCATCGCTCTGCTTATTTCCTTTTGTCTCTGGTTGTCGGAATCCTTTAAGTGAGCTGCCATGTTGCTCTGTTTGCTGATTTGAGGTTCAGTTCTGTTAACTGGTAATGAAAGGAATCATGCAATTCCTGAAAAGCAAAGAGGAGTTTGGGACTTTGGAATTACGCTGCCAGGGGAGGCTGTTATCTGGAGAAAATAATTATTTTGTTATTGTTTTTCTCAATGGATTTTGCATTTCTAGCTTTTATGTTAGTAACCAATTTAGCCTTTTCTTTGTCAGTGACTGAATCCGTCTCCACTCTTCAGCCATATATCCACAGAGCTTGTTCCAGCATCAGTGCTGTGGTCCATTCCCTGGGCTCCATTGCAGCACTCCTAGACCGCCGAGCCCCTGGAGAAGGAAGCTGCAACCCCGTCCTCTCTCCAGAGCCCAGACAACTATGACCTAGAGCTTACCCAGTCAGTTATGTTCACCAGAACTGCTTGGCTCAAAGACAATGCAGATTTGTAAATTGGAGGGAAAGTGAACAGCAGTCAGGTTTCCACATTCCAAGATTTGCTCCTGAAATATGATTTTGTCCATGCTGAAGTATTTTTAAAGAGTATAATAGTTAATCAGTAACGTTTTAAAGAACTCTTAGGTATAAGATATATACATAGAACCTAGTCATTAAAAAAGTATGGCATGCAATTGCTAGTTACATATTTGCAGGGTTAAAAAATACTTTCTGTAGCATTTTCTCTAAATGGTGGGAATAATTACTAATTATTTCGAAGGTATATGTGAATTGAAAATAATGTATTTTGTTACAAATTAGGGTGTTAATTTGTTACAAATTAGGGTGTTTGTGTTAATACACAAACATATATTTTGGAAAAAATTATATAGTAATCATATACATTTTATTGTGCATTTAACAAAATTAAAAGATAAAATAAAAATACAGAGCTTTTTAGTGTGTTCTTTATTCTATTTTGACATAAAATTCTTTTTTGTGTGTCTGTAAATACAAGTGATCTTGGCTAAATATTTATTGAACATCTACTAATATTATGTTATAGAGCAAATATTACAGTAATACTTAAAAGGCACAGTTGAAATACTATCAAATTCCTTCCCTAAAGTTTTACTTGAGAATGAAGGGTTAAGAAACAGAGGGTTAAGAAAATCAACACAATTTCAAAATAATTGTGCTGATATGCTCTTATATTGTACATGACTAATATGTGCAGTAAAGTTTTTTAAATGATGGCTGATGAAATGTTTGAAGTTTTAAAAGCCTGCAAATCTTCTCATATGCCTCCCTCCAGTGAAACTTAATGACAACTTGTCTGTTGAATTAGCTTGTTCAGTGAACAACTCTGAAATGCAACAATTATATAAAAGCAATATAGTACATACGGTGACATTTTCATAAACAAGTACCTACTGCGACAAAATTTTTCTATTATTTTTTATGTTTCAGAGTCAATCAACCTGGAACATTCAATTTTGTAAGGTTAAGGTTTGCAAGACTTCCTTTCTCATAATTGTAACATCTTGACTCTATAATAGTCATTTGGGAAATACTTATGCCTGGGAACTTGTTCTTAATTGTAACTAACATTCTCTTCAAACAAGCAAGACAATGCTTTTTCATACTTCTATTAAAGTACTGCAGACATGGAATTCTCTAGGTTTTATAAGTTGATAGAGTATGATAAGAACTCTAACAATACAGCTTGAATATTGAATGATGGGATGAAGTTTCTAGCTCCTGGAGAGCTAAAAGCTGTGTGGCTTTAAGAACATTGGGTAACATTTTGGGGATCAATGTTCTTATTTGTAAAATACCTAGTCACTTTGAGTATCATATATATATATATATATATATATAAAAATTATAATAGCTGCACTCTTACCAAAGAGATCATGGCTCTAATGTTAGTACATAGGATGGTTATTTAGTCCCAGAATCAGAATGCCCATAGCCTTCCCTTCTGGCATTTGGGTTGAGATGCTTTCTCCTCCAATCTAGGAGTCTTCTAGCTATTCTACTCTATATGTATAAGCAAGGATGCCTATTGGATGGAATATAGGTAGACGCTAATTATTCTCAGCCATGAAGAGTCAAGAGTTGAAATGACAAGACAATTAAAAATTTTCTTATTATATATTAGGATTTCTTTGAATTCAGTCAAACCACAATTAAATTCTGTTTTTGATAAGAAGTATAAAACATAGAACTACTATATATAATTATTTTATAGAACATATATAATCTCTATAAATGTCATATATATATATGTATATATATATTATAGCTTAAATGTTATACACCACATATGAGGAATATAGATGTCACTAAAATGTTTTTTTCTCAATATTGAAAAAATGAGTGTACTTTATATAAAATTCTGATTAAGTGAAATTAGGTGGGAAGTTACTGAAAAGAACATTGCTTTGGGTTAATGTAGGAAAAAAAGAAACCCAGAAAGCTGTGATCCCTTGCTGACACCTCTGCTAAACAGATTTACACTGTGGGCAAATCACTTCATAGTTTTCTTTCTGATGTCTTTATAGTAACCTAAAGGGCTAAGATGAGATGATCACTTAAAATCTTTATTTTTGTAACAATTCTAAATTTAATACATGTTATAAATTAGTTAAGCATGCAGATATAGGTCACATTTGACTAGAGAATATGCACAGAATCTGGTACATGGGAAAGTTTCTTGTTATCCACTATGAGAATCTAGTGATGCGAGTGAGGCTGGTTAGAGCAGCTGAGTGTCACAAATATCCCATCAAAAATAATCCTTCATTCAAGCTTATTAAGTTCTAGCTGTACTCTTACCAAAGAGACTGTGGCTCCAATGTTAGTAAATAGGATGGTTACTTAGTCTAAGGATCAGAATGTCTAGCTAGTCTCCTACATATGTGTAAGCAGGGACTCATGTCGGATGGAATATAGTTGGACACTAATGTCCCCAGCCAAGAAAAGTCCACAGTTGAATTGACAAGACACTGTTAGATATTCCTCATTATATATTATAATGATTTCTTTGAATTCAAAGAACAATTAAAACTTTACTTTTGACAAGGAGTGTAAAAATATAAAACTAATATTTAACTGAATCTCTTTTTATAATACCTTTATTGAAGTATAATTCACATACCATAAAATTCACTCTTTTGAAATGCACAGTTCAGTGGTATATTCACAGAGGTGTGTAATCCTCTTCATAATCTAATTTTAGAATTAGAAAACCCCTCACAAAAACCCCAAAAGAAACCCCATACCCATTTTCAGTCACTCCAATTTCCTGCTCCTGCTAGCTCCTCATAGCCACTAAGCTACTTTCCATCTCTGGATTTGCCCATTCTGGAAACTTCACACAAGTGGAATTATATGATAGGTGGCCTCTTGCATCTGGCTCCTTTCACTGAGCATGTTTCTAAGGTTCATACATGTTGTAACATATATCAGTACTTCATTTGGTTTTATGAATAAATAATATTCCATTTTATAATATGCACCTTTTACTTATCCATTCATTTTTTTATGGACATTTGGGTTGTTTCGTATTTGGCTATTATAAAAAATTATACCATAAACATCCATTGGCAAGTTTTTGTATAGACATGATTGCCATTCCTTGTGCAACCCAGGAGTGGAATTGCTAGGTCATGGTTAACTGCTGGAGCAACTGCCAAATTGTTTTCCAAGGCAGCTGCACCATTGTACATTCGTATCAGCATTATGTGAGGCTTCCAATTTGTCTATATCCTGGCCAAGACTTGCTTTTTTATGTTCTCCATCCTAGTGGGTGTGAAGTGGTATCTCATTGTGTTTTTTGATTATTTGAAGTTCCCTAGCAACTAATGTTGTTGAGCACCTTTTTATGTGATTATTTCCCATGTGTGTATCATTGGAGAGATGTCGACTCACAAGCTTTGTCCATTTTCTTTTGTTGTTCTTGTAGGGTTCTTTGTCTTTTTATTGTTGAGCATTTAAAAGTTCTTTATATATTCTGGATTTAGGTCTCTTGTAAGATATATGATTTGCAAATATTTGTTCTCATTCTGTGGATTGTCTTTTCACTTTCTAGATGGTGTCCTTGATAATCCAAAGGGTTTTTATTTTACGTATGTGTTTATGAAGAAGTTACATAGCTTCTCTGAGGTTTGATATTTTAATTTTTCAAAAAATGATAATAATACCTCTGCTGAATTCCTGTCCTTGATGGTGTGAATTCAAATGATGATATTATGTGTAGTTTTATTTTATTATGAATTTAATAAGCTCTGGATTGCTATGATAGTAAGGAAAATGTGAGTGATTACACATCATAAACCCATTAGGGGAAAAGATAATAGCAAGAATGATTTTTTTTTCTATTTCCCCTGGTATAGTGGAAATTTGTTACTTTGGCAATAAGGCATCCGAACAATTTCCGGCTTCAAAGGAATCACACACACGGAGGGCAGAGCACTGCCTCCCTCTACAGTACTGCAAAGGTCAGAAGCTCCCTGGCATCTAATATGCTCACATAGGACCTGGCTTGGCCAACTAGATCCTCACGCTAGGACTTGCATTCTTCAAGAGTAAAGCAAAGCTGTTATGGGTAAGTCAGAGATTACCCTGTGGGGTGCCCATGGTCCGACAGCCCAGGTGAGTGTCTGAGGGCAAAGGCCTCAGTTCTGTCTACAGCTCACTGGTCGGGAGGTCCCATTGTATTGGGCCATGTGTAATAGATTCTGAAAGCTCGCAGATACACTTGTGACATTTTTCTTCTCACTTAAATAAGTCACAGAGGATTTCTGTTACTTTTCAAGTCGGATTCTTGCCGCCTGATGCTTCCTCATGCCTCTGCCAGTGTCCCCTCACTTCTCCTAGCTATCTGTATGCACATAAAGGATAGACAGAGCCTGGAAGTCGCCAGGATCCCAGCCAGTATATTGGGACATCTGGCATTCTTGCCGGGTTCTTGAACTTATTTACATCATGTAGGCCAAGGCTAGTTGGGTTTTCTATAACTTGCAGTAAAAATCACCTTAACAGGGAGGAAGACTGGCCTTGAAGAATGGAGAAAAGATAACAGAGCTAATATGTGGCGCTCCGGTCAGACCTAAGATGTTGTTTATAAGACACTTAGAAATTGCTCCACGTGTAGATAAGACATTTGCAGACCTGGGAATCAGACAGAATATTTACTCTTATGCCAGGAAGGACTGACACAGTAAGTGACCATGATTTTTATAAGAGATATTGGGACAAAACAAGCATCTAAATCCATTCATTTATTCATTCTATAAAAATTCAGTAGGTACCTACTATATACCAAGAACAGATATAGCTCCATTACTGAAATAAATAAGCATGTAATTATTATTATTTTTTTTAGCTGAGGCATCCTGCTACCTGTTGGCAGCTCAACGGCAGCTCAGTTCAGGCCGGGCATCGAACCGCTGTTGCTCAGAGCTCACACTCTTGAGCGAGCTCTTAACCAACTGAGCCACTCGGCCAGCCCTGTAATTATTTTTTAAAATAAAACATTTTACCAGTTATTATGGTAGAAAGAAAGCCTACCTCTGTACTGACTCATAAGTAGCACAGTGATTGTAAATTAAAATGAAAAAAATAAACTAAACTGATAAAAGTCTTCTTTGGGCAAAATCAATGTAAAAGAAAAAAGAGTGGTAATGCATAGAAGCAAAATTAGCCCTGCTAAAGTTCTCGTTCAAGGCACAGTAACGCAAATCAGAGAGTGTGTGTGGGGGGGGCACCTTCCACGGGGCCAGAGCCCAGAACACACGATTTGTACTGTGCACCTAGTACATCAGAGACGTGGGAGCAGTGGAGACCAAGGTGCCCTATGGATCTACAGCACATCTAGAAGTGCTTGCAAGACCCCCTTTTGGTGATTCTCAGGGGCACTTCTCTAAGGGAAGAATTTGTCATGGCTGAGTGACATTATTTACTACACATTTAGATGCAACAAAACAGTATAGCGTGTGTTATTAACTGATTTCATATGTACCTATTGTGCCCACAGATTAGTACAATATGAATAAATTCTGTTTTCTAAAAGAAAAGGAGTTAAGAAAATATGAAAGTTTATACAAATGTTTCACAGGGGAGGAAAGAAAATAATGGCTACATATTGCCACACATCCTAGATTTTAAATGACATACATGTATATAGATTTAGTAACTGTGGGGGCACAGGTTGTTGGGGCCTCCCGGGGTCAGGAAATGTTCACAGGCTTTGGAGACCAGCAGCTCTGGCTCCCCCAGGCCCAGGTGGGACTACAAGGAAAACAGCTTGTTTATGTGAGTTGCTTTTAGTGCGTATGTGTGCTGGTACCATGACATTATTGTTATTGTGCTATAAAAACCCCAGCTCTGCTTAACTGTGTGCGGGTTCTGTTGCTCCTGCGGCTGCTGGGTTCTGGGTGCTGCCTTTGCTGCTGCTGCTGCTGTTGAACTGAACTCTGCCGCTGTTCTGCCTCTGCTGAATCAAGTATTGCTGCATTCATGGCAAAGACTCTGCAAGGCTTTTTTCCGTTTGGGTGTCTCACCTTCGAAACCATCCCTGCTTGAAACACTCGAACTTGACAGTAACTCTTATGGAGAGGCAAGTAAAGGACTGTTCCAGCATAATTTAAGAATGTACTAAATTGGCTAAAGTAAATGAAATTGATATAAACCAGTGTTGCCAAAACTTATTGAAGACACTCAAATTTGGTTCACTTTTTCTGGAGAGCAATCACTTACCACGTAACACAAACTAAAACTGTTCACATTTGCCAGGTAAACTTACTGCATGCATCAGAAATAACTCAGAAAGTATTCTATTAAAAATAAAATGTATTTAGAAATCCAAAGTATGTTATTTGTAATGTACTAAGATCAAAACAACAGTACAGAAACATCTATGGATCTTGTGATCAACAATAGCATTCCACAAACACTGAAGTCCACAGGAAAAATCAAATGCATTATTTATTCACACTCTGCAATGTATAATGCACCGTGCCAGCATGGAATGGTATTTATGTTGTCTCATGCCCAGGTGGTTTTCAAAGTGCCTTTAATTAATATGCACAGGAGTAATAAGAGTGCTGTGACATTGTAATATGCATTTGTACTGATAATTTTATTTTGTTCAGATCTCTCCTGAAAATGAAATTCGGCACCAGTTACCACAAAAAGCTATTTGTTGGAATGGTTACCCTTGTGATGTCACGTGATGAAGGCCACTCAGGTATATAGCACATGCAATTTTCTAAAATCAACTTGAATCCATGCTGTGAATTAAGATGTGATGTACATTGTAATGGTGATATGTTAACAGCTTTAATTATGCCTCGTTTCTAGAAAGTTTCCTGTAAGTAATAATAAAGTACAAAAGCAGCAAGGAAAGCGTTTCTTTGATAAATCAAAATAGACAAGAACTCAGCACCTGGAACAGTGCCTCTTGCTCCTCCCTCTGTGCCCATGAGCAGAAAAGGTTCATTGGTTGGCTAATCTCCATTCAAAAGGAGGACAGGAAGTGTTTCAGAGCTGGTTTGGATAACAACATATTTCTGGTCTTCGGATTATGTGCCATGTACTACCCTATGATAGGACATCAAACATGGGGTGGGTAACACAATAACTTGACATAAAAGAGGAAGACAGGTAATGGTCAGACAGCATGTCTCTCTTAAGCTGAATTCTTTAACACTTGTCAACACAGGTATGAAAAAAGTGACATGTTCATTTATACAACATTAACATCTGTTGGCACAGTCCACAGGAGAATAAAAATCAGTGTGAGAAACTAGGTGATTACATGTGACAATGTAGAAAATATTTGTCAGCTTTAGTCATTGTCTTTGAAGCTGTATTTATTTTGTTTTGTTGAAGAAAGCATCAAATTACACTCAGAGGAGTGAGTCTTTTTTATAGGGACCATAGTTTCGATTGAGATAAAAATAGTTTGTGATTTGAATTGTCCAATAAGATAACAAAAGTCAGAGACCCAAAGGGCGTTTCATCCAAATTATGAGAAGACTGAGGGATCTGTTTTTAATTGCACTATTCCCATTTTCATAGACATTCTGGTGATACATAGAATCACATAGTCAGTCCTTTCTGCTCTCATATGATCTATCCTTAGAGCTTATGTTGTAGAGTCTACTGCAATAGAAATTATCCAATAAATATATTCTTAGAGCTAGTCTAAATAAAATAACTTTTAAATGACAAAACTGTGGTTAACAATCAATTTCAATATCAAAAGCATGAGAAGCCACTCATAGCTATAATGCAGAGCCATTTGATTCCAATGGTTGGTTTAATTTCCAAATCTTTGTCAGCACAGACAGCCTTGCCAAGGAGAGCAGATGAACACACACGTGCACCTTTACACATACATCTTGGAGGAAACAGACCTACTGAGCATGTGATTTTGACATATTGCTGAACAATGTTCTAGGAACTTCTTTTATTCAACATGTTTTTGCTACCCATACAGAATCCTTTGTGTGAGACTCATAACTGCTCATTTAGAAACATTTCTAGACATTGACCTGCAAGTGGGAATTACATTTATCAGAACCACTGGGGAACTATTTGACAGGAAACCAGAAGAGTGCTGGGTATGTTCTGTTGTGGAAGAATGATGCATATAAAAATGTAAGATGTGGTTTCTACAAAGAGTCATCAGGATGAAGATTTCATACCCCAATAAAATTCAATGAAAATATGTTCACTCTTTTTGGAAGTTGAATAATTAAATTAAGCACCCATTTCAGTAAGACAGCACCTAACTCTTTAAAATGAGTTCAAGTCTCCAAGCTCTGATGACTTATATCAAAACATAGTGTAATAATTTTTGGTTTTAAAATCCAATGTCTGAGCCCCACATGAAGGTACTTATTTTGAATTTGATAGTGTATACTAGAGAACAAATACATTTGTTTATACACAGTATATCACTGACTTTTTCTTTTTATTATAGGTGCACCGAACATCCCTCTTACTGAATATTTAAAAAAATCATAACTATGCTTCTCTTATTATATTTCTAATCATGCAGTGTTCATGGGCTCCTGACTGGGCTGCACAGCTAAACATAAAAAA
>NW_017733445.1:22889-29018 GCF_001890085.2 Hipposideros armiger
AGACAGAAACACACACACACAATCTATACATAATCATAACAGCTTTTAAAACTCAGTACTATTATCATTCTCATTCCATAGATAGGAGGACCAGAGCTCAGAAGAATTAAATAACATGACAAAGGTCAAGAAAATAGTTGTACTAATAAATAAAGAAACAAATATTTGAACCTAGGTTTTCCAACTCTAGAACACTAATCTAAAATTGCTGTATGATTTGGAAAGCACTTTTTTTGCTTCTTGAGGAATGATGTACACATTTTAACAATAATTATGGGACACTAGAAAAGATGTTTGAGAGCTACTGATAGTGCATTAGCATCTTAGCTGAGGAACATTATGGTTCCTAGCTCTGTTTTACAGATCTTATTAAAACTTACAGATTTTACATATATAACAATTATGGCATAAATCATCTGTTATGCAATTGTATTTAGTAATTTTGGAGAACTTATAAATAATGGGAGACATTTGAATGTAGATAAGTGATTAAGTTTTAAATTCAACAATAAAATTGTAAGACAACTAAACTGTCACCACATTTATGGATATATGCATGTCAAAATATATTTCTATATTAATAGCATATACGACACAGATTTGTAACATACAGAGTTGATCTGCCTTGCCTTCCTTAAATAATGTAAGTTGCTTTTCACTGGAAAATATACTGAATTCCTTCTTGGACATCATGGGCTTTGTACAGTGTCTGGATTAAACCGAATAAATGCAATTCTCAGCTTTGCATTGGTTTATGAATATAAGACTTCTTTCCAGCTTTTACTTTTTATATTCCACAATAGTGAGGTGATTAAACTTCTTCTCCTGTTTTCTACCCTACACTTTATTAATAATGATTAAACTTAATGATTAGAATAATAGCAGCACTAGCTACAGCTATTTATTAAAAGTTCACTAGAGCATATATTTATTAAGTACATCATATATTATCTCATTTATATTTCCTAATAATCCAGCAAAATACATGCTATTATTGTAAATTTTACAGTTGAGAAGCTCCGGTTAAGAATTGCCCAGACTCACACAGCTAATATGTTATGGAACTGTTTTTTCACTCAAATACCACTCTTCATCATTTCCATGTAGTCTCATTTATTATGGATAGTGTTTCCTGACTGAGGGATTTCAGATGGTGTTCCATTAAGTTCATGTTCTTAAAATGTATTACAGCATTGCTTTTGGTGTTCGTTTTTTTTTACTATACAAACTAACATTTAAATATTTTCTCATAGAAGAGAAAGGCACATGGAAGACAAAGACCATATGTGTTTGTCCTAAGAAGGCATCAGTGATAACCTTAACGACTCTATCACTCAGTTGTTGTTCACTTGAATACAGGTTACTACAGTGATAATTCTAATGATTGTATCATTTAAAATTATATTCTATCAATTGTAAGTATTGCTTAAGTTAAAGCTATTATAACCACTGGTAGAAGAGACAGCAAAATTAAATAAATAAACAATAAATATGATTATTTTTGAATAAAATAAATAAAGCCACATAACAAAGATTGGAAAATATATCCAATCTTTTGTTTGTTTAAACTTATATGAAGTCTTGGATTGGGTTCCCTCAGAAGCTGACTATGATATAAGGATTGAGTACCAGTAGTTTATTTTGGGGATGATACCAGAAACACTAGTACTGAAATAGGTATATATCACTCTCTTGTTACTGCTAGTAACAAGATCTGACATTGAAAACAGGTGTGTTATAAATGCTGGCTCTAATGTATGGGCTGATGTCAATTTCCAACAGGGGTTGAGAGGGAATAGAATACTCGTATACTAGACTGAAGTCACCCCTCTCTCCCCTAGCCTCTGGATATCAGTGCTTTTTCCCCTTTTCTTCTGACATTCATAGTGTTTTGCCTTCGATCAATATTTGGAATTAATCAACTTAATTTTGCTTAATAAGTTAATAATTGCACTAAATATAGAAGACAATGCCATAAAAAGGTGGTTAAATAAATTATTTTAAGAAAAGAGGAAAGTAAATATCAAAGTTGCTTCAGATTAGCAGGGACAGAATCTAGCAAATTGGATATACAATAAGTTAACTATTTTCCCTTTACTTGTTATTTTGTTATTAATCTCTCTCTTCTCTCCTTCTCACCCTCTGGCTCTCTCTCTCTCCCTTTGTCTCTCAATTCTTGTTCTGTAAAGAATTATCATCTGAATGTTCTTGTTAGGAAAAATGGTAATTTATTCATTCTAATTTTATAAAATCTCTCATGTCTTTGTTTCTTTCCTTGCACCCTAAAATGTGTATCTAGGAGTCCTTATTCTTGTTTTATTTTTTCTTCTCACATCACATCGTCTCAACTGGATGTTCTTTATATTTCTGTTATTTGTTTCTTGATTTTCATAATTTTGTACTTATTTTTTATCTCTCTCTTTCCTGTCGACACACTCCATTAAATGATTTTACACCATAGGAAAACTGTCTTACTATTTAAAGGCTTAGTTTAAAATTTCTTTTTTTTTAATTTTTACATTAAAAAGTTTTCGTTGTAGCACTCTAACCACGTCCCATTGCTCTCTGGTATTTTGACTAGTGTAACTTTCTTTCCTTTGGAAATTGTCCATCATATTGTCATAATCTTTTTCTTTCTTTCTTTCTTTCTTTCTTTCTTTCTTTCTTTCTTTCTTTCTTTCTTTCTTTCTTTCTTTTTTCTTTCTTTTTAATGTAGACAAGTGCAGCTCAGCATTTATAGTAATTTAACCACATATATGATATGTAAACTTTGGTTGGTCTCAGGAACTTCATCACTGAAATGAAGATTAAAATGAGTGAATCCAGGTACCCCCACAGGAGCAGTGACTGGCAAAGGGTAAGCACAGTGGGAATGTGGCAGGGGGATGATAAGTTGGATGTAAATTGATTACCTTAAAAACATTGTTTATTGTATGTGTGTGAACATGCTTATATATATGAAGTTTGTGATAAAGGTTACTTCCCATTCACATATATAGGTATTTGTTTTATGATTTCAAACACTCGTGCATATATTTTACTATTCAAAATAATAATAATCCATTTTCAAACACAAATCTCAAAATTAATTTTTTTTATATTTCAAAACAAAGTATACTTTCAAGCTTTGTAATTTTCTCCTCTTCCATGCTATTTTATGCTTGTTTTATTAATTCTCTGCTTTACCTTTATTTGTTATAGTACGCTTTACTTTGAAAAGCTTTCAGAATTTAAGAGGTTGACTAATTTTGTTTTTTAACAGATGTTATTTGGTTTTATTTTTTTCTTCACTTTTACTCTATGTTCTCATGGCTGCTCAGAAAATAATAACTATTATAGGGCCACTAAATTTGAGCATCTTATGAATAATGCAGTTGTGATGGGCTTAATCTGTGAGGTCATCCATGGTAGCTCTAATTCAGTAAATTTTGTGAAAATTAGTACTTTGGCAGTTTTTATATATTATTTTATTTAATCACTAAATTGATATCATTACCCCCTTATAAAAATAAAAGTTTAAAGATCCTTACTGAGTTTAAACAGTTTCCCCAGTTTCAAATAGTGAGCCAGAGATACAATGGCGTTTCTGACTCTCTCATTGCAGATTGTTTTGTTTTCCCCTAGTGCTCTGTAGTCTCCTTTTGATATTGTGTTTGCATATCAATGTGATGTTCTAACTTTCCCAAGGAGTTAATACCCTCATTTTTAGAGCCACTATTGTTCATGCTTATATAACTTTCTATTTTTTATTAACTACCTTCCATGTAAACAATTTCTTAATTTTGTCCATCATACTGAGAATAAAGATATCATCCTTAAATTAAAATATTAACTCTCACGTTTTTGCCACTATGTTATTCCACATATATTGCTATATTGCTATATTTTTGCTGTTACTTCCTCAGAGTTTTTTTTTTTTTTAATGTCACCATTTCATTCCTAAATAAAATGAAAAGTCATTAGACTTTTCCTGCTCCATAATCAGCATACTTTCTCCAGTCATTATTTCTTTTCTATTTTATCTCTAGGGTAAGTTTTGCTGTAGTTCTGAGAGTTCACAAAAGATTTCCTGTAGGGATCTGATTACTGCAAACATGGCCCCTGGGCTCATCCCAGTGACCCTCCCACCTTGATGTCTCAGGCATCAGAAGCCACAGTGTAACTTTTCCCCCTTATATGTGCTCTACTAGTTGCCACTTTTTTCAATTATTTTTTTCCTTTTCATTCCTTCTGTCCTTCCTGCTTTCCTGTTCACAAGATGAAAAAGTTACCATCAAAGATTATTTTCTGTTAAAAAGATTGTCCTCCTTTTGCTGTCCATCATTTATATTTTCCTTCCTCCAGTCTACTTCAAGCGTCCAAGTTTCACGTCTTCTCTGTTTGCAGTTAACATTTTCAATTTAATGATTTCATGGCACCAACAGTGAGAAATATTTTCAGAGTGATTTTAGAGAAGTTCTATGGAAACAATTTATTTCCATTTTCATCTAGATTTCCATTCTGTGTGCTCTTAGTTTTATTAAATGAGCCAAGCCGAACACAGACAAATAACAAACGTACTATAGCATAGGATATAACTTCCTATGACAGGTCATGTTGTTGTGGATATTGCTCCAGTGAAGCAGACATAAGTGCAAACACATGCCCATGTTCATGCCCATGTGCCTGTAATAGTGCCAAGTCCACAGAAATATTTGTTGAATGAACAATGCATGAATGACTAAAAGGAAAAAAAGTCAAATCTGAGGTTATGTCTCATAAAGGAACTCACTATATAGCCATAGACCAATACAGGCCATTTTATTTTTAACATCGCATTTTTGGAGTCGGGGAAGGTTGATTCTTCTTTGCCTTGGGAAAAATATGAGATTATTTCACTATAATTCTTTTGCATCACATGGCATGACTTTGTTTATTTTAGATAATTATGTAATTCTATACCTCTTGATCTATGGTACCATATCAAACATTTACTTAGTTTTTAATTAAACATAACCCTCCATGTAACTATTTCAGATAAACTTCTGGTTATTATTTATCAATGATTCTGTTTTTCATATGCATACTTTGAGCTGTGATAATGAAAAACTACCAATATGAGAATATTGCAATATATTGCAAATAGTGTAAAGTTGGATATGACACCAAAATTAGAAAATAAAGATATATATATATATATATACATATATATAGTTTCTAAATCAATGTGTTGTGAAAAAAGTAGCAATAAATAATATAAATAAAAATATTTTGCCTCATAAGTTTATTTGGCTATTACAATTTGTAACATACATAAAGCTACAGAATATGGCATATGTTATTAAAATAAGTGAACCTTCTCTCTCCTACATACACACAAATCTTTTACATTCATTTCTATATTAACGTCATGTCTATAACACAACTGGAAACTTGTTGATAACGATTTCATGTTCTAGCCTCCCAAATTGATTTGGTCCAATTTAACCCTTCAGTAGTTAAATTTCTTTTGTTGTTTTCGCTTATCAAACCACTTAATTTAGTTTGACTTTTTCTTTTGTTAATTAAAATTTATAAATTATATATATACTAAAATATTTAAAAATCAAATTCATATAAATGATCAAAATCATTTGTTATTCCCAACTGAGTTATTTTAACAAATAAAAGGGAGGAAGAGGGAAATAATAAAACCTACTTAATATTTTCTTGTTAGATAGGCTCGTTCATATTGGAAGAAGTAGATAGTGAAAGTACAGAAGTAAGAGAGGTTCCTTTCAATGATTGAAGTAATAACAAAATATAGGCCATAGTTCAGGAAGCATATGACAGCAAAGCCAGTGTTTCCTATTTAACTATAGCAAGAGAGAAGAGACCGTTCTCTGGCCACAGACACAGGATATTTATTGGCCCGGGCATGCCTTGCTTTCTCCTTTAATGCTCTGCCATTAAAAGTAGCTCAGCTGTTTTCTTATTTCTGCTTCTGAGCCTTCTGCAGCCATTGACTCCCTGTCGTTTGAAGTCCCCACAAGACAGTGTAGTGGATTGCATTAGTGTTCTAAATACGGACTCTCACAACCTGCCGTATCCTTTCTATGGCT
The DNA here is from genome assembly GCF_001890085.2 of Hipposideros armiger. Classification (NCBI taxonomy): domain Eukaryota; kingdom Metazoa; phylum Chordata; class Mammalia; order Chiroptera; family Hipposideridae; genus Hipposideros; species Hipposideros armiger. The sequence continues at coordinate 28,970 of NW_017733445.1, forward strand.
TCTCAGTGGGGAATTTGCACATACCTGCTCTCTTCACCGAACTTGCCAC
>NW_017733445.1:34141-39108 GCF_001890085.2 Hipposideros armiger
ATTCAGGTGGAAATAAACAGATTTCATAAGTTTCTGACATTTGTAAATAGTTACAACATGTCAGGGAAATTTGAAGTGTTACTAATTATTCAATAAATATATATTTTACTACTTAACATGTGTTAAGAATTCATAGATAATGGCAAGATAAAGATAAATAATACAACTGCTTAGCACATATAGTCTAGAAGAGGAGTAGAAAATGTATATGACAGAGTAACATAGTATTTACTACGGCAACCTGTGGCCCAAACGTTCTGTAAACTCACTACAGTGAAAGTACACATGTTACCTTGTGACCCTGTTCCACCTGGCCATCGTTGGTGATATGGTCATCCTGGGTGAGTGCCCAACTTTGATAAGACCACCAATTTACCCCATTTACAGACAGCACGGCCTGATGGCCTAGACTTAGGGATCTGCTTTAGGACATTGCCCAAGAAAACTGGATTTGAAACTGAGTCTTTGTATGCTTAATTTTTTAAATGTATCCAGTAATATTAACCAGAAAAATTTAGAAAAGCATGTATGCAATTAGAGAAAAGAAAAAAAAACAAAAACACACCCATGGAGAGGGGTATGCAACGATGAGACACAACACAAGATTAAGAGTTAATTGTGATATTTGTTTCTTAGCTCTAGTTTTTCCTGAGTCCCAGCCCCATTACTGTCCCTAAGTTCCTCAAACCACACTAATACATTTTTAATAAATTAACCTTTTTGCTTAAACTGTCTTTAGTCCTACATCTGTAACTTCTGATTGGTTGATTCTTAAGTAATATTGGCCACATGTACAAATAACTATTCTTATATTTGTGAAGCACTTTAAGCATTCCATTTGTAGATGATAGGATATTAGGTATGGAAGTTTATTTAAGCAACACCTCAGAGGCAATCAGAACTGTAGCCAGATATTCCCAATCCAGGAGTCTTCAATTGTTAATTAATCACAGGGTCTGCACTCACGGAAGTAACTACTAGCTATTTGTACCATGTAACTTGGCTAAAATACAATGGAAAATGAAAGTGAATTTCAAAAGTCATCTGACTCTAATGTTAGGAACAAAAAAATGTGGACCTATATTTAAATATGGAGTGTATTTTTCCAAGTTCTTATTACTTCTTGAGGTAGTTATTAACACAGATAACAGAATATTTACAGCTTCATGTCCTATCCAGATGTAGTATTTTACTTCCTGGACAACTTATATGTGAGTAGGTATATTGACTAGTTCTGGCTAAGGAGTTATAACCGAAAGTAACATGCTTATTTCTGGGCCTAGCAGGCCCCCAACTTTGGTATGGGCACTAAGAATACCTGAAATGGTGGCTGTCCCATCAACATGTGTGTATCCCTGAGAGATGATGCACTGAGCTGAGAGCTAAATGGTTGGAATTGTGAAAATTTAGGGAANATTGGAAGTGGTTTCACTGTGACCTTTATTCAAAATTGCAACTATTATGCTACACTAAAATATCCAAAAATAATATACTGCTGGATAGAATTGTAGAAAAGAAAAATCACTAATCACTCCTTGAAAATATACAGACATTTACATGTTTATAATTTTTTTCATTCACTCAGTCATGTATTTATGCCTTCAGTTGTTCAGTGAATATTGATTAAATGTTCATTATGTGCCATGGACTATGCTATTTGAAAAACATTGGTAAAACACACACACATCCATAAGTAGCTCTCTTAGCATAGCTGTCATCAAACTGATAAATATAAACTTCAGCATCCCATTAACTCTTATGTGCATTACAATCAGTCATCTTTATTTTAACTAAGATTTTCAATCAAATAGGCAAAAATTAAAAAGCCAGAGGCTAGATTCTAATTATTCCAGCTACAAAAAAGAAATGATAATATGTGATGTGACAGAAGTGCTAACTATGGCTCTGGTGACAATTATATTACAGTATATAAGTTTGTCAAATCAACATGTTGTACACCTAAAATACACAATGTTATATGTCAAATATATTTCAATACAAAATGTCAAACAAAAAACCCCAGAAAGTGCAATAAACTTAAACTTTGTTTTACTAGAAAGGGTAATGTAAAAGTAGAGTGCTGAATAATATAAATTAAAGTAGTGGAAGATCTTTAAAAATTTAAAAGGAGATAAGAGAAAAAGATAAATATAATGATGCACAGCAAATACAATAGAGTAAGGCAGTATAAAATCTGGGAAGGACAGAGATTCTTCTCAGAAAAGGCCAACCCAAAGTTCTTGATTTTGGGTATGTAACAGGTTCAAGAAATGAGGAGTTTAACAGGTGGCTATTCCTGAATCAGAATCAAAATAAGACTTGACTTAGTGAGATAAAAGTAATTATGCTTATCTCAAGCTTATTTGTTTTTCATAAATTAATTTTTCTCTTGCTAATCGAGCTAGATTGCTAAATACATGGAACTAACAGAGAAAAGCTCAGTGTTTTGTTATAATAAGCCATATCACAGGCATTGCAAATATGATAAAACATTCAATGTATCAAATTTTATATTGCTTGTCTACATTTGGCAAGCATATATGCACTCTATTATATTGTTTTCTTTTCTGAACACTTAATTCTTGCTCTAAAGGAGTAACTCAGCATATCTTTCCATCCAACCAAATAAAATTGGATTTTGATGGATATTTGAGTACAGATAATAAATTGAACACAACATTCCTGTCCAACAAAAAATGTGGTCAACTTATTTGTAAGTGGCAAGGTTAACAGTCCATTACTCCAAAGGAGATATGGCACCATTTTATTTTTTTTCTCCCATCTGGATAATGCATTGCATAATAAATAAAAAGTGTTGAGTAAACTTTGTTATGAAAATATAAGTCTTTTGTCTAGAAAATGTACCTGAGTACAAAATAATGTAAAATAATAATCCATTTAAATTATATTTTAAAGCAATATTTCATTAGGAAGAAATGAAGTATAGGCATCTAGGTAATATTTTAATAGCAGAGAGAGTAAATTACTGAAAGTGGTTGCCTAAAACTTTACACATAATGATGTAATTTTATTTCAGTCAGTTTAAAACATAAAAGTAAACGATTTCATTGGATTATCTAATACATCCAATTATTTTAGAAGGCTGAAATTTAGCTAATGTTGCCCATACTTAGGTACATTGTTTAAACACTTTTAAAAATGACTTTCTTGTTATTGATAAGATTAAGGAAAATTATTCCTCCTTTGGAAGAAATATAACAGCTATTATTTCCGTTACTTTATACTTGAATTAAGTCAGTGTTTTAGAATGCAGTTTATCAGTGCTTTTTAATTATAAAAGTTCTATATGTTGAGAGAAGTAAAGTGTTGCTTGAGTCACCTGAGATACTCAAGGTCTGCCTACATGGGCACATAAACCCCAGGGTTTTGTGTGTCCTCCAACTTGGGCGAGTACTCTCTGCTTGCCTTAGTTCTCACTGCCATCTCAATTAATGCTTTTTGAAAGCTTGCTTCCCTTTCTGTCTTGCAATGTTTTACAGCTTTTAGAATCACCCTATAATGTTTCTTTGTTTCATCTTTAGTATTCACTAGTTAACTTTTGATTAATTTTAGCATGTAAAGACATCTTTAAAGACATTGCTGAGTATTTTAAGATGCTTTGGAAAAGACTATGCTATACAACCTTTGGTTCCTACTTCTAGCCAACCAATAAATAGAAGGGTACAAAACCCATTTTAATGACAGTTCTGAATTAAATTTGTAATTATCTTCTTCTATTATTAACTATGTAATGCTTTTATTAAATAAACACATTTCTAAATAGTCCATTTCTCTGTAAAGACTTTTAGAAACAGATGTCATAGAATGCACTCGTGATGGTCATGTCTGAAATTGAAAAAAATGCCTAAAAGTTGTACACTTTTTTAGAGAAGAGTGGAAAATTTACGTGAAATGATTAGTGAGAACTCAGGTCTGACATAATAAATGTCTGAACTATAAGGCTTCATAAAACTCTATTCAGTTAGTTGAAATACATATAGTAATGTAAGTCAAAGACTAATTAAATGAATTCCAATGGGTTATATTGAAAATATAAGGATCATTTACAATTTGATAGGCAAAATTTCATGGTTAAAAAAAATAAATGTCTTTTTATTTTTTTACACTATTAATATACAACGCCCTTTGAAAGTTGATGTTGGTAAGGCAAATAATTTATGTGTGAATTAAACTAAGCAGAATACCTAACATTAGAGTTTGATATACATATTTTAAGACACTAAGATATTTAGTGGACATTTTAGTTTTAAAATAATTCCAATTAAAGGCAAAGATACACTTAGGGATGACACATCCTTTTGCTTGCCTACCACTATGAAGAACAAAAGGACTTTTTCAAATAGGCTTGGAGAAAAATGGAAACATCTCATTTAGCAGGACATTCAAAAGTAGGGCAAGTACGAGATATGGTAAATCTGGGCCCTATCTCTGCATGTCAGTGATTCTGTTTCACTTTGTTTATCATGCCAGCTTTGCCTTGGTCTCATTGTTTTCTTGCTTGTAAGATGGTTATTAGCAGAACGTAGGGCAACTAGCCCATTTTCTCATATCTAGTATGAAAGGAAGGAGCCTTCTCTAATACCCATGAAATAAAATTTAGTTTATTTAGTTCAGATCAACATAAGACATGCACTTAACTTTAACTAGTAACATTTATAATATCTCAAGAACATTCTGTTCTGTGTCATGATTCAATGTGGCCTGTTCCTACATTAACTACAGAGACATGTGACTGTGTAGACTCATCAGGATTTATCTCTGGGCTGGAGGATGAGTTTAGCTTCCTATTATTTACAAGGGCTCTGTAAGGGAAGAGTGGTCAGTTGAACAAATTTGGGGTTCTTTTAAACATAAGAAAAAGAAGAAACTAAATGCCATGGTGGCAACTGATAGCATCTACTATAGAGGGGATTTGCTGATATATTAAAGAACATCCTGAATAAAGT
>NW_017733445.1:40887-41875 GCF_001890085.2 Hipposideros armiger
ACACTTTTAATAACTAACAAGTCACCAAGTTTTATCACATTTACCATAGTTTGAAAAGACAAAGCAGGGTTTTCTTCTCAAGATGACTACTTGCCACACAGGTAATACACATTTGATGTACACTTGTATAATGCTTTAAAATCAATTACTGGAAACATTCAGCTAAAATTCCTATGCGTGTTTTGAAAAAAACTTCACTTCTGATTGATGCGTAAAATTGATTTTTGTTTAAGTGTATTTAACATTTGAGAAACTAGCCATCAATGAAAGAAACAGCACAAAGGAAAGATCAGTCCTCTGAGGCTCATGTATCAAGAGGGAAAATACACCCAAATGTAGCAATTTTCAATGAGGCAGAATAAACTAAGTAAAGTTCATCTTCCATTTGGGCCTATTATTCAATATTTTAAGCCATCTTCTGGGTGGAAAGGATAGAAGAAAATTCACATTATTATGCAGTTGTCATTTGTTAAATACTATCTGCACTGATGCAATAAACGTTTCCTGCTTAAGAGGATTTGATATACTATTAATTATAGGGGAAATGGAATTAACTATATTAAATATGCAGTAAGATTAAGCTTATTGGCTTTTAAGAAATAGCCCCAAAATAATTTAAAAGTTAAGATAAACAACAGGAAGTTTATCATCAGTTTTTATTTCTTACTTGTTAAGAACATGTACAGAGCACATTTATTCATTTCCCAAACATTATAAATCTTTTTTCCCCCTATCTCTTATGTTCTGTGATGTGAAATCCATCCTAGTATGACCTTTTTAGTATTCTGTAATTGGATTCGCTTGCCATGCCCAACTTTCCCTGTTTACTACCCCAGGAACCTATGATTGGAACAGACAACCAGACAAAATGGAGAATATTGAAAAGGTCAAAATAGTCATATTTGCTGTACAACTTTCCCAGGACAAGAAAAAATATTTACATTCTAAAATATGTTTCAGATGACAAAGTGTCAAAAGAAATAAAAGC
>NW_017733445.1:44800-45714 GCF_001890085.2 Hipposideros armiger
TGAGCATGTTCTAAATGGTTCTCCAATGCTTACAAACAAACAAATAAATAGATCTAAAACAATGACCCATACACATTAAAAATGATCCATTGCATTAAGGAAAACAATATATACCAATCATTTTGGATATTAATCTCCTACTCCTCACTGTGAACATTTTCTGCCAGGTCCATCTGGAGTTCATGGGGTTAATATTACCAGGAAAGTATAAAAGCTTTGCTTTTGAGAAGATTCATGGGAAATAAATAGGTAAACATTTGGGAAACTGCCTTCGGGGAAGCAGTTGACCACCGCTCCCCCTCTAAAGTCAGAGAAGATCTAAATAAATGAAAATACATGCGATATATATGGAAAGAAAAATTTAATAGTGTAAAGATTGAAAAATTCTCTCCAAGTTGATCTGTAGTTTTAAAGCAACTTCAAAGTGAACATGAATTTAGAAAAGGCCAAGAATAGGGGGAAAAAAAACCCCAAAAAAAAACAACTCTCTGAAGGAGAACAGTAAGGAGCAGGAATTTTACCTGTAAAATATCAGGGTTCATAATAATTTGTCGACATAAGAACACCCAAACCTACAGAAAATTTTAGAAGAGTTTATTAGAGTTGACTTGAGCCAAACTGAGTACATGCTGGAAGCAAGACCTCAATGGACTGAGAAAATGCTCCAGATATTGGCAGATTTGCAGTTCTTTTTCATACATTTGGAATCAAAGGAGGCAAGTGAAATCCACTGACAGTAGAGTAGATTAAGGAGGCAGGAAAAAGCAAGGCAGGGAAATACCTATAATTAGATAAAAAGTAAAATGGAGACATACAAACTTCTTTTACACTGGTGGGTAAAAGATAGTTTACATTTAACATTTATAAGTAAACAGAGATGGTAGACAGGCAACAAGATCCTGTGCTACCTTGAG
>NW_017733446.1:0-918 GCF_001890085.2 Hipposideros armiger
AAAAAAAAAAAGCAGAATTACAAGTGGCAAAAAATAAAAAAGCAGGGTATGTTTTGGATATAAATGCTCATGCTCCTTTTGAGCTCAATGTCTGGCTACAAGACAGCAGCCAGACTCGAATATTTGTTACTGTGTCTCTGTGGTAGGCTGAATAATGTGCCTGTCCAAATCCCAATTCCAGAATCCATGAATATGTTACTTTACATGGTATAAAACACTTTACAAATGTGATTCAGTTAAGGACCTGCATGGAAAGGTGATCCTGGATTATTCAAGTGGGCCCAATCTAATCACAAGGGTCCTTATAAGAGGAAGGCAAGAAGATCAAAGGCAAAAGGAGGAGATAGGACAAAGGAAGCAGGGATTGGAGTGACATAAGCTTTGAGATGGAGTAAGAGGCCACAAGCCAAGGAGTGCAGATGGCTTCTTGAAGCTGGAAAAGTCAAAGAAACAGATTCCTCTCCTGAAGCTTGAAGGAATACAGCCTTACTAGCATCTTTATTGTAGATATCTGGTCTTCAAAATTGTGAGAAAATAAATTTTTGTTTGTTTAGCCACTGTTTGTGCTAGTTTGCTACAGCAACAATAAGAAACAAATACAGTCTCTATCACTTTACTTTGGGCCCATTTCAGTTTCACCTCCATCTGGACTATCATTATGGTGTCCTACCTGTTCTTTCTGCTTTTATTCTCCATTCCTCCCTTCTACAAAATGATGTCAGATTTATCTTTTTCATGCCCTGGAGTGATAATGTTATTCTTCTAAACAGAAGCTCTCAAGGGTCCCCAGTACCTGCTTAAAAAATCCATACTTACTATCCTGGTATTTAAATATCTGAACCCAAAGTTTATTTCCAACTTTATCTGGATTTCTCTGCAGCAGTAACTTTTCATCCACACAAATTAATTTAGCCACAG
>NW_017733446.1:2028-3804 GCF_001890085.2 Hipposideros armiger
GTCTGATTCATGATTCCCTTCATATTCTGGTATTTAAAAGTCACATTAATTAATATGCTTAGGGATACTTCTTGAAAAATCCCCTCTATATTCTTTTTACTTAAATTGTCTCTTTGGAAATGATTACAGAATCACATAAAGTCCCAAACTCCAACATATGTACCCAGCAAAAAAATATATAAATTGAAATGTCCCATGTTTATTTGCATAATTTCTCATTGCACTATAGTACTATGCCACTGCAAATTAGTATAACCAACCATATGAAATCAAATTCAGTTTTCAGAAAGAAAGCTGCCCAATTCAGAAACCTTCAGATTACCAGAAATTCAGAGGCAGTGGAGGCTGACAAATTCGACAAGGTCTCTAGGTGACCTTCAAATGATTTTGATGAAGAATAGGGCTTTTCACTTGAATAGGAGAAAGAAGTGCTCACCTAAGAGAAAATACTTGGCAAGTAGTAGGCAAACACCTGTCAGAGGGCCTGCACTTCTGCTACTTTGGGGATTGAAAAAGACCTCTGTTTAAATCCACTATCCCAGCCAGTGCAATACCTCCCTACACACCAGCAGAATCCTTCAAAAATCTGACCTAAAACTCTCTCTCTGTTCAAGTGTAATAAGTTATTTTCTTTCTTAAAAATCACCAGTGAATTCCTATTATCTCTTGCATGGAATCCTAACGCTTCTTAACATGGTCTTTCACACTTTGACTTGATGTATTTTTTCTTCTTTCTCATTTTTTAAGCTTTGTTTAATGAAGTTTTCCCAATTTTAAAAGCAAGGTGTGGTTATTACACACAAATTGAAACACAAAGAAGCATAAATAGTAAAATAAAAATCAATAACCAGAAAGAACCACTATTGTTCATGTTTGACTTTATTTCCTGACAGTTGCTTTCTACTAAGTGGCTATACGTTCTCCCCAGGCCCCTCTCTTTCTCTTTTTGTTCTTGTCTGTATCAGGCCTTTACTCTAAGCACAGTGTCATGAGCATCTTCACCCCCAATACTTAGGAATTTATGAGAAAGGGATCCTAATGAAACCATGTTAATCTATAAGGAAATGGCAGCTGAGGGAAATGGGAAAGGGCATAGACCAAGGGCAGTAACTACAGCACAGCTGGTGGGCTGCTGCGGGCAGGAGGCGAGGCCAGTCAACATGCCGGTATCATTGTCTCCAGCTATACCCAACAGCCCCAGCCAGGGGCTAATGAGAGGGCCCTTGAAATGACTGGCTATGGGTTTGCCAGAGCACAGTTGAAAAACCAATGATCTAGTAAACCCCCCTCATTTTACAGATGCAGAAAGAGTCCCAGGGAAATAAACACTTACTCAAGATCATTCACTTAGCAGGAGAGTCTGAACTAAAAACCAAGATTCAATACTGGTCGCGGTCACTAATTATTTGAAGAGACATAACCGTTATAGGACCTATTTTATGGGTGTAAATAGAAATATTTTTAAAGTGTCAGGAACTATGTAGGGCCTTGAGATCTTATCCTACTTACAAACTAACAGATAAGCCTGTTGCTATTTCATGGATACTGACAAAATGCATGAAACCGCTGGGTCAGAAACAAAGGACTGTGTTACTCACAGCAGAAGCAGTGGCCAGGCTTCACAGTCACTTGCTTTAGGTCTCCATGTTCCCCAAGTTTTTGTGGGGACAGCACAAAGGGCTCATGATGGATGCCTGCAAACAAATGGGTTACATTTAGAGGACAGATAAGTCTCCCAATAACTATTGTTTAAACTAAACGGAGAAGAGCATAATA
>NW_017733446.1:6744-7615 GCF_001890085.2 Hipposideros armiger
TCATATATAAGTATGGAGTGGGGAGTTCTAGAAGAGGAAGGATTTGAGCTAGCCTTCAGTGATAAGTTGCCCATTGCTCGTGAATATAAAGCAAGATGGGATCTCAGTTATCAGTGCCCAGACTGAGAGAATAACCAGAAAGAAATGGGTAGGTAGGAAACTGACTTGGCTATAAAGTTTGTCCCTAAGAGATGAAGCCAAAAATCCAAGTTATAATGCCCAAAGAAGCATGGCAGAAATCAGCATTGTGATTCAATCCTATAGGTAGTCAGCACTATGACTCTTTCAAGTGAAGATGCCAACTTAAGTTAGGTGTGATATCATGTGCAGGTTAATTTTTGCAGATTAAGACTACTACCAGAGGTAGTGGTGGTCCTCTAGAACAGGAGCTATCAAGATTTAGGAAGCATCAGGGTCCCAGTCAAGAGGACCGGAGCCCAGAGCTAGAACGCATTCCTAACATAGAACAACTATAGTGCTATAAAGAAACTTACACAGAATCCCAATTTTGCATACCGGAGAAATGTGGTAGGAGTTAAGAGACGTCTGTGGCTTAGTGGTCATGCATGCTTGTAACTTACCACGCATATACCCCTAGGTTGAGGGATGTATGATTTTATAATCTGCCTTGCCCAGGATCTTAGCTTAGGAAACAATGAGGCTGAGCCATCAAAAAACAGGTCTTCCACGTCAGCAGCTAGGCTGAACAAGGAAAGAACCGACACCTTTGGCAGATGAAAGTATGGAAAGAAGTACATTCCAGTCCTAGACAACACATGATAAAAATGTACAAAACCAGGGAAAGACAAAACTTGTTTCAAAATTGGTAGATAACGTATCTACCATTTCCCTAGTCGTTTGGGAAACCAAA
>NW_017733446.1:10715-11937 GCF_001890085.2 Hipposideros armiger
TCATTTTAAGAGATTAATAATGGGAGGTGCTATGGTTAGTGAGGCTTTTTTCTCTCTTCTATTGTGTTGCTGTCCTTGGAGATGCAGGATATTTATGGAAGCTGGCAGTCACACTCTTAACTGGGATACGAATTTTCTAAAGCAATCACTACAATGTCCTCCATCCCATGCATCAGTAACTTTCTTTTTTTCATCTGTGTTATAGACTACAATTCCAAGTAATTTAGTGCAGCTGGGAGTAAAACTTCAGCCAGGAGCATTGACTGCACCTCGGATGTGTGGCTATAGGAGGGAGGAGCAGAAAGGACAGGAAATGGTAGATTCTGGAGCTTTTTCATACATAAAATTTAATAAGGGAAAACTACAAATGGATTGAAATTATCAGAACTTCTCTCTATATGATACTGTAATGGTGAATACATGACATCATGAATTTGTGAAACCCCAAAGAACTTTACAGTACAAAGAGTGAACCTTAATATACACTATTTAAAAGATCATTTAGAAGGTTGTGGGACCTCAGTATAAAACACAGACTATGACACCATAACCCAACTATATATTACAAATATGTAAACAAACAAGAAGGGAGCAGGGGCGAATATGCTAAATAACTTTGAAAATGAGTGGATTTTGTAAGACAAAAAGGCAAAGTCATTGCACATAAGCACTATACTCTAGTCAACAGAATTGTTTCCCATGAGAGTTCTGGTGAACAATTCCGAAACCACTATAATATATACTGGAATTGAACAAATAAGTAAATGGATTAAGCAATTAAGTGGAAGCAGATGATGGGAGTCAGGTATCTTGCTGTTGGAGCAAGACACTACGTACGGATAAGCAAGGGGAGAAGTCTGGAGTGATCTATGAGGCAGTAGATTGGAGTTGAAGCCATCAGTATGAACTCATGTCTAACTTAATATAGACACATATGGATATGCAGAGAGAAATATATATAGTTATATATAGATATAGACATATGCATGGGTTGCTATAAACACATGCATTTTTTTGTTCTGTCAGCTGAGAGGGCCTAGAAGCTTTAACACCTCAGGAACAAGGAGCACACCTAGTGCCCAGGTCTTGTTTTCTACTACCATTCTCAAGAAATGGCTGATTTTAGGACTGGCGCAAGAACTATACAAAATGAACCTGGAAACTCAGAGCACCTGGTATTTCCAGAAAGTAAAGATCTACTAAAACAAACAAACAAACAAAC
>NW_017733446.1:13130-19132 GCF_001890085.2 Hipposideros armiger
GTTGGCGAAAAGTTCAGGTCATCTAACTTTTCAGTACTTCCAAATAGTAAACTTGGTTAACTGTTTGTCCAGTTGGTACAAATTCATAATGAATAATTTCTCTGATATCAAAAAAGGTAGCATCATTGCAACAAGTTCACAAACTTAATTGTCAGGCCTCGCATTCTTCATACTGTATTTCATAGCCCTGTGACTATTTCATGACTACAAATTTGTATTTCCTAATCCCTTCACCTTTCTCACCAATCCTCCCAAACCCCTCCCATCTAGCAACCATCAGTTTGTTCTGTGTATCTATGAGTCTGTTTCTGTTTTGTTTGTATGTTTATTCTGTTCTTCAAATTTCACATATAAGTGAGATCATATGGTATTTGTCTCTCTCAGTTCGACTTATTTCACTTAGCATAATATCCTTTAGGTCCACAAAGAACTATTTTCTTTATTTTTCCTCTACTTTTTAAAATTCCTTCATCTTTGGCCTTTATTTTTTCACACTCGAACATTAGATTGCAAAATCCAGACATATTTGAGCAAAAAAGATGAGGAGATATAAGGCAAAAAACTGATAGAATTGCAAGGAAATATAGAAGAATCCACTATAATAGTTGGAAGCTTCAAAACCCCTCTATCAGTAATGGACAGATCCAGCAGGCAGAAAATCAGTAAGGATATAGTTGAACTCAACAGCATCATCAATCAAGTTGATCTAATTGACATCTATAATATACGCCATCCAACAACAGCATAATACACATTCTTCTCAAGCTCACATAACACCAAGACAGGCTACATTTTGAGCCATAAAACACACGTTAAGAAATTTAAAAGAGTAAAAATCATAAAATGTATGCTCTCAGGTCACAATGGAATTAAATTAGAAATAAATAACAGAAAGATAGCTAGAGTCTCCCAAATAATTAGAGATTATACAACACATATATAAGTAACACATAAGTCAAAGAGAAAATCTCAAAAGAAATTTTAATAATATTTTGATATAAAAATGAACACATAACATCAAAATTTGTGGAATACAGTGAGGCAGTGACTAGTGGAGAATTTATAGCATTGAATGCATATTTTATAAAAGAAGAAAGACCTAAAATGAATAACCTAAGCTTCCACCTTAGGAAGCTAGGAAAAAGGGAGAAAATTACATCCAAAGTAAGCAAACGAAAATAAATAATTAAAATTTGAGCAGAAATCAATGAAATTGAAAACAGAAAATCAATAGAGAAAATCAACAAAGCTAAGACTTAAGGTCAATAAAATCGATAAGCTTCTGGCCAGGCTGACTAAGAGGGGGGAAAAGAGAGAGAAGACACAAATTACTAACATTAGAAATAAATGAGGGAACGGATTCAATGGAATTGTAATAGATAAGCATGATATCGGGGGTGGGAGGGCAATAGATGGGGGGAGGGGGGTTGTTACCTGGTGAGGGTGAAAAAAGGGTAACTATTGTATTGTTCTGTACACCTGAAACTAACAATAAAAAAATAAATTAAAAAAANCCACTCCTCGAGTGTGGGCTATGCATATTAATGTCTTGCTGAAGAGGATGATATGGAATAATGGGGAAAGAGTAATTTTACAGTGGAGAAATCTGACAAACATGACCTCAGCCAGGTGACCAAGGTTAACATCAATAGTATTAAGCATGCTAACAGTCTATACCCTTAATACATTATGATCAGAATGGCACTTCCTAACCCCAAACCCATCACTGCATTCTAATCATGAGAAAAATATCAGACAAATATCAACTGACCAGATATCTAAAATATCTGACCAGAACTCTTCAAACCTATCAAAGTCATCAAAAACATTTTTAAAAGTTTGGGAACTGATACAGCCAACAGGAGTCTAAGGAGACATGATGATAAGATGTAATGTGGTATCCTGGATGGGATCCTGCCTTGAGTTAAGCATTTAGTCCCATCTGCATCTCTAATTTTTGGAATTAGAGTTCAGAGAAACTTCTGTGTTCACAAAACATCCCAACTCTTCTGCCTTAGTCTCTGTAGGAATCTTGCACTTTGAACTCTTTCCTGAGATCTGTAGAGATGAAATTCATCTATTGGCATTGCCCTATTCCCAGCACACACACACACATACACACAAACACAAACACACACACACACACACACACACACACACACACACACACACACACACACACACACTTACTCTGGTCCAGTGCAGCTTAGCAGCTATGATATTATTTTTCAACTCAGAGTTTGAAGTATTTACTAATTTCATCAAAGACAAGTTTGCTATTTGTCATTCTCCTATCTTTTAAAAGTTGGCTTTTACATGGAGAAAGGGACAGAAAGATCTTTATTCTAACATCTTTAACCAGGAAGTCCAATATTACTTGAATTTCAAAGAAGAGTAAGCATTAAAAAGAAAAGTAAACTGCAACGCTCAGCACTCTTTCCCCTCCTTCCCACTATCTTGTATTATTTCTACATTTTAAGACCCAGCAGAATGCAGTGGTATTTTGTGGTACCCCTTTGAACTTTAAAGTAGTCAGAACAGTAATATCCTATATATATACACATTAGTATAATAGCAAATGCTGAAGCACAAGATAAAATCAACCTATGTTCCTGAAAATTTTGTCAAGCTTCTGGTTAGCAGCAAAAATTTCTAACAAATTGCATGTGATTCCATCAAGATTCTACCTAGACTTCGCAATGAAATTTCCCATATGTAAGTGCTTGCATTGCCCAAAATAGAACTTTTCCATTAAGTTACTTATACCTACTGTGTGTGAAGTATTTAACTTCAGGAACCAATTGAATTTGACTTTGAAAATTTTGTTGAAAATAGCACATAAGATTTGAAATTACCATCAAATTTTCCCACAGTTTGTTGGTTATACCATTTCTTTTCTTTCCCAAGTATCCCCTTGGTATACATTAAACGAGAGGGTTCAGAAAACAACAATGTGCTGTATATACACTGCAGCAAGTTAACAATTCACATTTATAGTGTTTATCTGGTAAAGAAGTTTTGGAAAACAAAAACAATAACAAAGATCCGTTTTAAAAGAAAGGCATACAGGCATGAGGCTCAAATATCTTAACCCTCTGTAAGAAAGATTTAACTGAAAAGATTTTCCTATAACTATCTACCTATTCCCAAACCTTCTATCCTTTTAAATAATGAAAGATAGTGCTATGTTAGCCTTCTTCACAATATTTGGGCAGCTAACATTGTTGTTGGAGTAGCATTGGATACATAAACATCCCGGGGGCTAAGAGAGTGTGTGGTCTGTGTAGATTGCATAAACTGTGTGCTCTCCTTGGGAAGAGTACAGAGTGTTGCAGGATTTGGTCAGAACAGCTATCTAGGGCTCACTGAGGGTACAGGCCTATAGCAACATGCCTAATTGCCAACCCTAGTAGGTGTGGACATGACTATATAATTAGGATTGGTTCACGGCTGGAGCTGACTGGGGAAGATGGAGCCTAGATTGGAAGACAATAATTAGTGATCTCCTGTGAGGAAGAGACAGGAATTAACAAGTGAGTTGCTAACTTAGGGGTGTCCTCACACTGAGGCCTTAGTTGAACTTGTTTTTAAAACATTTTTAATGAAAATTAAATAGAGTTTAAGGTTCTGGAAGAGGACTTCTTTGAAATTAGTTATACTTTAAGAAAGTCCATATACACTACATAAGTGATATTACAGAAATTCTATTATGGAAAAATATTAGTTCAGCTGAAGCAATAGGGAATAAAATCTCCATTTGGCAATACACTTTATATAAACAAACAAAAAAGGCCCACACAAAACCAAAGAATAATTTCAGGCCTCACTTCTTCATGATGAAAGAGATTTTTCAATGCTTCCATTACACATTCATTAATTAGAATTAGTAGCTGAGAACTGAAGTAAGCTTATACTATTCAATAGACAGATGGTGTAAGCCCAATAGCATGAACTCATGTTACAGAAATAAAAATGTGTCTTTCTAAACATCCATTAAGCATTAATCTCAAATTTTGCAAACTATAACACAATGTGGAACTTTTTTATGTAAGCCAAGTAAAACAGTGAAATCAGGATTCACCTCTTCTCTAAACAAAAGTGAAAAAGTGAACTGTGTGTCAGAAGCTGTTCTTTTTTGTATACATATGCTCAAACAGCATTTTTCAAACAGTTACCTGTGAACCAACATTTGATATCATACTCTCACCCTTAATGAAGATTTAATAGAAATATTTAATAGCATTTGTAAAGCATCATATCTCATTGCATTCACACAATGATTCCATGAGGTAAGTATTATTTTAAAGCTTAGACAAGATAAGTTGTCTAAGATGTTGGAGTTAGAACTCATGTCTAGATTCCATATCTCTATATACAATACAATTTTCAGACTACACATTGATATATTCTTTTTTTAAGTTAGTAGGAGTTTTGATTTCAAAGAACTGTTTTCTTTTTTATCCCACAAATTAATTAATTAATTTGTATTAATTTCAGGTGTACAAAACAAAATAACGATGAGACATTTGTACCTCTCACAAAGTGATAACCCCAACAAGTCTACGACCCATCTGACACCATTCATAGCTATTCCAGTACCACTGATTATGTTCCCTGTTATACTATACATCCTGTGACTATATATATATATATGTATATATATATATATATACACATATACATATATATAGATATATAATATTTTTAAAATTATAGCTGACATTCAATATTATTTTAAATTAGTTTCAGTGGTATAGTGCAGTGGTTAGGCATTTATATAATTTATGAAGTTATTCCCCCCAGTAAGTCTAGTACCTATCTGACACCATACATAGTTTTTACATTATTGACTATATGAGGCCGAACAATTAAGTTCGCAAATTAATCTTAGAAGAAATGCTACACACCTCATTGCTAAATATCACTATTGTCACCCTCAAAGTACTCCCCTTGGAAAGCTATGCACTGATACCAGTGCCTAGTCTACCCTTCAAAGCAATTTTGGAACTGTTTTTCTGGAATGGCCATCAGAGCTGTCGTCGTATTAGCCTTGCTNGGGGGTGATGAAAGGAGAAGAGAAAAGGAGGAACATAAGAAGGTCGGTCACTCTGAGGTTGTAGACATCTTAGAAGTGGAGATTTTGGAAAATAATTCTTCAAAAGAGGATTCTAAGAGTTGTGCTAGTTCAGTGTTCCTGAACAGATTATAAAGCACCATGGATTCAATGTTGACATAGGTTCTCTAGGTAAGATAGAAGGGAATAAGCCCAGACAGACAACGTGGTTTATATTCAGGCAGGTCACTGTCATTACAGCCACTGTCCTCGTGGCTACCACCATCATGTGACAGAAAGCATAACTCCAGGGGCTTGATATACAATCATGGGGACCATACCCTTCAGATCTCTCAGCGGCAGGTGGTGAGAACCCTAGCCTAATAGTCAGGGAGGGAAGTTACTTTTGATAATGGTCCCTAAAGTAAGAACAGAGACAAATATCTGACTAAGGTACAGAATCTAAAGTCTCCTCAGTCCTAATAGTGGGGAGAAAAGTTTTTATGGGTGTGACCTAATTTTAGTGTCTCTCTTAATTTTCCCCCAGAGATGTTCTTTGTTCATGCCCTGGGATCCCACAGGAAATACATACTGGCAAAGAAATCAGAGGCTCTGAATTTTCTTCTGGTTCTTTCTCTATACTTTTTTCTCTGTACTTAAAAAAGTCACTTAACTATGCTGGGGCTCAGTTTTCATATCTGTCATATGAGTACATCAATTCACTGGCATTCATGAGAAAAAGACATCCAATCCAGAAATAAAATACTTAAATTAGTTCCCAAATTAAGGACTTTGGGTCCTTAATCAGCCAGTTTACCTAAAATGACCTAAAATTGACATGTTATTATGCTGTCCTATAACATTCTTAAAAATACCCAACACATACAGTTTGAAAATCATATGCATATTACCCAAAGTAAACTCAGCCCAAGTACCAATTAAGAATTCG
>NW_017733446.1:19562-28084 GCF_001890085.2 Hipposideros armiger
ACACAAGAAGACATAGATATGAATGTTTTATAAATTTTAGATATTAAATCCTTATTAGATATATCATTGACAAATATCTTCTCCAATTCAGTAGGCTGCCCTTTTGTTTTATTGATGGTTTCCTTTATTGTGAAAAAAACTTTTAAATTGATGTAATCCCATGTGTTTATTTTTTTCTTTTACTTCCCTTGCTTGAGGGAATATATCAGTAAAAATATTACTCAGGGTAATTTCTGCAAATTTACTCCATATTTTCTTCTAGGAGTTTTATGGTTTCAGGTCTTAACATTTAAGTCTTTAATCCATTTTGAATTTGTTCTCATATATGGCATAAGGAGGTGGTCCAGTTTCATTTTTTTTTGCATGTATCAGTCCAATTTTCCCAGTACCATTTATTAAATAGACTACCTTTACCCCAGTGAAGAGATATTTCTCTAAAGAGGACACACAGATGGCCAACAGGCATATGAAAATATGCTCAACCTCACTAATCATTAGAGAAATGAAAATAAAAACCACAATGAGATACCACCTCACTCGGCTAGAATGGCTATCATCAATAAATCAACAAACAAGTGCTGTTGAGGTTGTGGGCAAAAGGGAACCCTGTTGCACTGTTGGTGGGATTGCAGATTGTTTCAGCCATTATGCAAATAAGTATGGACGTATCTCAAAAAACTGGAAATGGAACTACCTTATGGCCCAGCAATTCCACTCTTAGGTATCTAGCCAGAGAAACCCAAGATGCTAATTTGAAAAAATATATGCACCCCAATGTTTATTGCAGCACTATTTACAATAGCCAAGACTTGAAAACAACTGAAATGCCCATCAGTAGACGACTGGATTAAGAAACTGTGGTACATTTATACAATGGAGTATTACTCAGCTATAAAGAAGAATGAAATCTTACCATTTGCAACAATATGGATGGATTTAGAGAACATTATGCTAAGTGAAATAAGTCAGTAGAAGAAACACAAATACCATATGATTTCACTTATATGTGGAATCTAAACAACTGAATAAATGAGCAAAGTAAACAGAAATAGTCTCAGAGATATAGAGGAAAAACTGATGGTTGCTTGATGGGATGGGGTGGGGATGAGGAAGAAGGGGAAAGGATTAGACAGCATAAATAGGTAACTACAATATTGCCACAGGGATATGAAAGACAGTTAGGGGAATATAATCAATAATGTTATAAATATTTTGTAGGGTGTCAGATGGTCACATGTCTTGCTGGGAAGTCATGGACATTGTAGAGGCTTGACCACTGCNCCCAAGCCTTCATCTTTAAGGATGGCATCCAACTAAATAGTCCTGTGTTCAGCCCTTGGTTTAGGAGGGTTTTTAGTGGCCTAATACTACTTATTAAGGGACAGGATTTTGCTGCTAGAATGTGGTTGTGTTTGTTTCAAGTAAACTCTGCATGCAAGATGGTGGTCAGGATATGCTAAAGGACAGAGCGCTGAGCGCTGGGACTTCCTTGGGTTGTCACAGCTAGTTGCATGTGCTATTTTGTGCCAGCTTTCTAATTAATATTTATTTAATAAATATCTGTATGTGTAGCAGAATTTGACCTGACACCTGCTTTCTTAATAAGCTGTACTACGGCTGAGTCGTCTATTTACCCTCATCAACTTCAAACTTCTCCAGTGGCTGCCTTTATCTACCAAAAGGAACTGTAAAGCTTTTGTGTGACCAATTAATTGGCTTACAATACACAGCTAGTAAGATTGTTATCAGTAAGATTGTTATAAAAGACTGAGTTTTCATCAGGGAGGCTCTGAATTTGATTTAATAACCCATTGTCTAAACACTCTTTGTGTCAGAATACGAACTCAAATAAAAACGTGTTTTAGGTATCACTCAAGGATATGCTACATTTTCTGCTACTTCTCCCTCCCATTTTATTTTCACTTTGGAAGGGAGAGATTCAACACATGTTTATTAGACAATTGCTAAGTGCAAGGTACTATGCTGAGCACTACCAAGTGTACAATGAGATATAACTTGAAGTTTGTGAGCTTAAGGAACTTTCAGAAATGATGGGGTAAAGTGGAAGGGAAACTGGACTAGGAGCCAGGAAATCCAGGCTCTAGCCCCAACTAGTTCACTACTACTTCCTTGGGCAAGCCCACCTACTTCTCTGAACTCCAAATCTTCATATAACAGCAAAGGGGAGGAACTGCATGGCCCCTCCAGTTCTTCCACTGTAACCTTCTATGATTCTATTATCAAGACCCATGAACTTATTACTACAGGGCACCAGGCACTTTACTAGTTCTTTGGACTGTAAAGATGAAAGAGATATGGTTCTTCCCCTAAGCAGCTCATACAATAATAGGGAAAGTCAAAGAGGAATTCATCATGATAATAATATATTACTTTTTACACAATATTGTTACCATTCCATTTCATTGAGAAATATCCAAAGAGCTTAAACCAACACTGCTGCGTTTTCACTCACAGCAGGTAGATGGTATAAATAGGAGATCATCTAAGACTAGGTGAAAAACAAAAACCATCATAGCTGGTCCAACTAATTTTGGCTCTGGTTATAAGGATGGACTTTGATGTCACTCCCTTTTCATCAAGTATCATTTAAGAAATATCAAAAGGCTTTCCCTAAAAACATAAGCCCTGCTATTTTTCCTGAAATTCCTACCATTAGGTACACTCTTAAGCAATATAGCCATAAAGCCTCGAGAATTTTATCTGAAAGGGATAATGCACTGAGTCATTAGGAGCTTTTATTGATATCATCATAGATAACCTTACCAGCTACACAAAATAGGTAAGTTTTATCAAACTATAAAAAGGATGAGTAAACCTCTTTTTAGCTCTCCTCTTTCCAACTATCTCCATTAGGATGTCCCACTAGAACCTTCAGGTCAACATTTTAAAATCCAAGTTATCTCCACCAGATTCTCTTTACTACCCCAGNAGAGACATCCTCTCTTACCATTGCTTTTGAACCTCATACTGGAAGTCCTGGCTAGTAAAATAAGAATAAAATAAAATAAAATAAAACATATATAGATTGGAAAATAAGAAATAAAACTGTCTTTAGTCACAGGTAACATTTGTCTATGTAGAAAATCTGAAAGAATTTACAAACAAACAAAAAAACTCTCTTGGAACTAATGATAAGTGATTATAACAAAGTTGCCAGATAAGAGATTAATGTACAAAAGTCAATTGCTTCAATTTGCACTATCATCGAACAGTTGGAAATTAAAATTAAAAACAAAATACTATTTACCTGAACATACCCCCCAAAAAAATAACTAGGTATAAATCTCACAAAATGTGTACAAGATCAATATGAGAAAAATTACAAAACTCTGAAGAAAGGAATCAGAGAAGAACTAAATAAATGGAGAGGTATTCCATGTTCATGTACAGGAAGACTCAATATTGTTAAGATGTCACTTCTTCCCAACTTGATATACAGATTCAATGAAATCCCAATCAAAATCCCAGAAAATTATTTTGTGGATATCAACAAATTCATTCTAAAGTTTATATGGAGAGGCAATGACCCAGAATAGCCAACACAATATTGAAGAAGAATAAAGTCAGAGGACTGACATTATCCAATTTCAAGACTTACTATAAAGCTATAGTAATCAAGCCAGTGTGGTATCGGTGAAAGAAAAGACAAATAGATCAATGAAATAGAGTAAAGAGATCAGAAATAAACCCACAAAATATAGTCAATTGATCTCTGACAAAGAAGCAAAGGCAATTCAATGGATAAAGGATAGTCTTTTCAACAAATGGTGCTGAAACAAATGTACTTCCACATATTAAAAAAAATTATTCTAGACACAGACCTTACACTCTTCAAAAAAATTAATTCAAAATGGATCATAGACCTAACTATGAATGCAAAACTATAAAACTCCTAGTAGATAACATAGAAGAGAATCTTGATGACCTTCAGTTTGACAATGAGTTTTTAGATAAAATACCAAAGACATGATCCATGAAAGAAAGAATTAACGAGCTGGACTTCTGTAAAATGTGTACTCTGCAAAAAAAAAAAACCTGCTCTGTGAAAGACGCTGTCAAGAAATGAAAAGACAAGCTACAGATTGGAAGAAAATCATTGCAAAAGACATATCTGATAAAGGTCTATTATCCAAAGTATGCAAAGAACTCTTAAAGCTCAACAACAAGAAAATAAGCAACCTGATTTTTTAAATGGGCAAACGTTATGAACACATACCCCACCAAAGAAGATGTACAGATGGCAAATGAAAGCACATAAAAACATATTCAACATCATGCATTATTAAGGAATTGAAAATTAAAGCAATGATCATATACTGCTATTTACCTATCAGAATGGCTAAAATTTAAAACACTGACAACACCAATAAAACGCTGACAAGGATATAAAGTAACATGTACTCTCACTCATTGCTGAGGACAATGCAAAATGGTAGAGTCACTTTGGAGAACAATTTTGCAGTTTCTTGCAAAACTAAACATTATCACATGATCCAGTAATTGCACTCCTTTGGATTTACCCAAATGAGTTTAAAACTCATTTTTACACAAACCTGCACATGGATGTTTATAGAAACTTTATTCATAATTATCAAAAACGTGGAAGTAATTAAGACGTCCTTCAGTAGACTAATGGATAAACTGTGGTACATCATACAATGGAATTAAATTCAGCACTAAAAAAAATGAGCTAACCATGATAAGACATGAATCTTAAATGACTATTACTAAGTGAAAGAAGCCATTATGAGAAGGCTACATACTGTTTGATTCCAACTATATGACACTATGGAAAGGGCAAAACTATGGAGATGATAAAAAGATCAGCTGTTGCCAGGGGTTAGAGGGGAGGTAGGGATAGATAAGTAGAGCACAGAGGGTCTTTAGGGCAGTGAACTGTTCTGCATGATGCTACAATGGTAGATACATGTTATTATACACTTGTCAAGACCCACAGGTCATACAACACCAAGAGTGAACCCTGATGTAAACCATGGACTTTGGGTGATTACAATGTGTCAGTGTTGGTTCATGGATTGTAACATGCGTACCACCCTGGTGCTGGGTGCTGATGGTTGGGGAGGTTATATATGTGAGGGAAGAAAAGGTATATGGGAACTCTGTGTACCCTCCACTCAATTTTGCTGTGAACCTAAGACTGCTCTAAAACACATTTGTTACCACTGCCTGGAGAGAAGTAGCACCGGGGAGGAGATATCAAGGGCCCTGACCAGACTCCTAAATTATATGACATAAAAAGAGGCTCCTTTTGTCCAAAAGAGCTAGAGATTTGAAGTCAGGAAACCCAGCCTACTACTGCACACCTATGACCCTGATGAGTCACTGAGTGTTACTTTCCTTGTCTATTAAGGATTATTATGAAGATCAAGTGAGTGAGCAGTGGGAAAGTGATCAACAATACAAATCATCATTCTTATGGATGGTTGAAACCATAAAGAGGTACGCGTACAGTGCAGACATGGGTGAAACAATCCAAGTCTGCCAAGGAGAAGGCCTGAAATGCCCAAGTTGCAGGGAAAAATACAGAGAAAAATTAGTTAGGATGAATTGGTACTTATGGAGAAGCTGGGACTAGGAAGTCAGTACTGACCTCAGCATTTTTTATTGGTGGGGCAGGAAATAAAAGCGTGTGGTGTCCCTCAGAAGCAAGACAAGTTCAGAGGGGCAAGTAGTTTTTCATAGAAGGTGGTGCGTTTGGTTTATATAGGCCAAATTTTAGCTTCCAAGTGGAAACATCCACTGACTAATTTTAAATGTGTGATTGAAGCCAGAGATCCAGAGGTGGAAGCCATCTGCTTCAAGTTGACAGATGAAGATGCAAGCACCTGGAGACAGGGATCTGGGGGCAGGGAGCAGAGAGAAAAGCAGAGAACTGGGAACAAGCAGAGAGCTGGGTATTTGCCTTCATGGCTGACTCTGCCTGAAATGCTCAGTCTCCTAGATGCCTGGTGGCCTGTAACACAGTCATTAGACACACTGGTACATCACTCCAAGCGCTGCCCTTTAAATCTTCCTCCTCCAATTTAAACCCAAGGTAATTAATCAAACAAGACAAAAACTTTCAGAGATTTGTTTGTTTTTTTTTCCTGTAGTAACCATCTCTCCTCTCAAGGCCCTTCTCCAAAAGCTTCATTGAATAGTTGAATAAGCCTGTTGGTAGCTTTTACTAGATGTCACCTCCAGTAAAATGTCTGCCAAGGAATGTCTTCAAGTGGGGGATATCTAACAAGACGGAAACTTAAAGCAATTACAGAAATAGGACCCAGAGACATGACAGCTTGTGATAACTGCTCTGGAACTATTATGGACAAACATTTCAAGGTGGTTTTTTTTTATAAGATTTTTTTTTCTTTTTAATTCCTGAACTGCTGACATCATCAGCTCTGAGGCTCTTACCACAGTGTGAGCTCCTTTTTTCTCCATTAACTGTCAGCATCAACAATAGTTCTATCCTCGCTGGTCCAATTGTGTCTTAGGCTTTCTGTTGTGGATACAGTCACAGTCCTTTACCTTTCAAGGGCAATGGTGTCTAAAATTTGACCGCTCAGAGAGAAGTTTGGATTTACTTTTATTACTGATTCCTGTTCCTTAAGCTTTGCTAATTTATAGTCATATTTTGAGCTAACAAGGCTTTTGGGGTTTGGTTTGGCCTGGTTTGGTTTATTTGACTCCTGCCCTAAGCAAATGAGCAAAGAAATGCATTTTATCCATGCATTTCGTTCCCCTGTGGCCAGGCTCACATCTACTACCAGCATGTCTTGATGCCAGCTGCCCTGCACCTGCTAGAGAAGACAGGCATGGGGCAGGGGTGCTCAGAGGCCCTGTAATCAGGCGTTCCCGGCACCTGAAGGGGCATCCGCATGGGGGCCTTGGTTCAGTGTAGGTCCATAAGTAGGAACTTGGGAAATGTTCTCATCCACAGAAATAAACACCAGTTCCCTAGGTTCCCCCAATGACACCTTTATACTTCCTGTAAACTAAAAAGAGGCCCAAAAGAGGGTAAGAAGCATCATGTGAAATTTGATCTTTATTTTAAGTGACTCAGAGCCCTTTCCCACTTTTCAAACATTGGCTCATTATCCAAGCACATTTAATAATTTCCTGTGTGTAGAGTTGTGCTAGGCACTTTACAAAGCTAATTAAACAGACACTGTGCCTAACCTCTAGGCATTTATGATTTAAAGAAGACAGTGCCAGTGGAGACAGGAACGAATTCAGGGCATAAAGGAAATTGGACGAGTACCACACAGCTGTGTAGATGAACTATCAAACTAAATGTGTTATTGGGTCTCTACTGGCAGCAACGGGACTATACAGCCTACCTGGGGATTCCAAGAGATTCTAAACTAAGTTTATTAAAGTTCATTGTGACTATTATTTATCTTTTCAATCCGGTATACTCATTGATAGGAGCTGGCTAAGCCCAACAAAAGCGGATACCTGGCAATCCATTCCTGCCCGTCCATTCTGCGGACAGAGCTCCCCAGAAGCAGGCAGGTCCCTTTACAGGCAGGCCCTGCCCCTTCCTTAACTCACTTAAACCTAAGTCCTGTACGTCTTTGCTTGCTTAGCTGTAGTCTGTTTTGATAATTGCAAGTTGGGATCCATTCTGTCTTCTTGAGGCTTTCTTCCCAGAATCATCCACCCACCCACAGAGGACAAAGGCCAGGTTTCTCTGCTTTATTCCCAATAATGCACCTATTTCAGACAGGTAATGGCTGGGCACAACAACTAAAGTCAATGAAAGGGCTGCAGTCACCAGGATCACCACTTAATACCAAAGGTCCCAAGGTCCCCAGAGCACTGAAAATTGTGTTTAGATAGAGAGGATTTGAATAACGTTGCAAAGTAGGTTAGGTAAAAGACTGTATTAGACTTGGAGCCTGAAAAGAGTTTAAAAGCAGAGGGAAAAGTTCTTGTAACTGCTTTGTAGGAAAGCAGAGTTACATCGGCTATTAATAGTGGTCGGCTCTACTGTGAAGGCATTTGTTACTTTAAGTTGGCAGACAGAGGGCAGTACCTGATGCCATTGCTGGGAGTGACTCAGCAGGACCAGGCAGAGGCCTGGGATCTCACATGGAACCCAAGCCTCACGAGGCCCTTGCAGTCACTGGTCTGCAGTCTGCCCTGGCTGACAGGGATACGCCCACTGTAGAGCCTGCGTGGTCTCTTCAGATCCAGGGTTCTATTACTTCTGCACCCTTGTGGGGAATGGGCATCTTTGGTGAGCCTGGGAACCCCCCATCAGGGTTCAGCCCTCAGCCCTACCTCTGAGTCATGCCACCTTCTCAGGCGCCGTCACAGAGCTGAATGCAAGGACTTGCTCTTTCTGGGACCTATGTCTGAATCCCACTAATTCCCCATCCTCTTATTGGGACTTTCTCAAAGGTTCAATCCTCTATATGCCATAGGCCTCCAACATACCTTGCATATCTCTTCAATGGGTTTAGTCTTTTAAAAAATCCAGAAGTTTTGTGTCT
>NW_017733446.1:28699-31389 GCF_001890085.2 Hipposideros armiger
GGTAATTAATACCTTGTCGAAGAGAAAGACAGTGGTGCACTCAAGGGGAAAAGCCCAGGAGTAATTATACGGTGGCCAGGTTAGGGCTCAGTAAGTGACACTGACATATTAGCCCTGAGCTTCTGACATTGCCTGTCAAGATCAATTTATAACAGAAATGACTCATCTATCCTTCTCATTGTAAGATCAAGTGTGTGTCCTCTGCTCAGGGGAGTCTAACTTTCTTTGGCAGACTGATGGAGTCAGTCTAATTAACATGATGATAAATCACATGGAGGCCACTGCTTAGTATCCTCTTTTCAGATAGCCCATTCTATGTTCTACACTGCCATTTGCCTAGTCCCTGTGCCTTTTAGAGGATCAATACAAGAACTGCCCTGAACTAAATTACAATGCTTTTTGCAGGGGAAAATAAAAACAAAACGTGTGTCTTGTGTAAAACAGAACACTGGAAAAAAGGAGAAAAGGAAGAAGAAAGAGGAAGGAGACAGATATTAAGTATCTTTAAGATACAGCTAGGCTCTTTCTCTGACACAGTTGTATGTGTTTTTCACCAGTCTGGAAACAGCCAACCCACCAAGTAGACCCAAGCTGACAGTGCCTCAGGCTTGGCCAAAAAAGGATTATCTCAAATGTCTGAGTAATCTGTAGGCACCCAATGGCAATGGTAAAAAAAAAAACAAAACTGAAATCCAGTAAGTGCTGCAAAATTGAGAAAACCAAACGATAGTGTGGCCAATCTCTGCATCCTCATTTTACGATGTCCCAGCTGGCAGACCTGAGATTAGTTATTTAACCTCGCTGAGCCTGAGTTTCCTCATCTCTCAGACAAGGAATTAAATAACGTAATGTGTGTAAAGTCCTCACCACTGCGCTTGGTAGATATTAGGTGCTCAGTAATATGTCCATTATCATCATCACCAACATTAGGATGGAGAGACTCAGCAGGAGGAGGATGGGAGAATAAAAGAGCCCACACTAGGAAGCCAAGAGCTCTCCAGTCTACAACTTACCCACTAGGAAGTTGAGTCGCTTAAAAACTAAAACACATTTTTCATTAAATTTTCTAGAGCCAAAGAGATTTATATCTTATGTAATGTTAGAGCTAACTTCATTTTTCAAAAATTTAATTACACATTCTAAACCTTCATAAATTCCATTAAACAAGGTGTTTATAATACTTATTGGGTGAAGTCATACTTCATATTGTGGTGTTTTAAATGTTATTCGTGTCTTGATTTTACTGTGTTTTCTGAATGGCACTACATTTTTATAAAAAGGGGTAAACATGTCAGTACTTTATATAACAAAGTTGAGCTTATATAAAACAGCCCAGTCTTCAAATACAGGAGAAGATTTAATTTGGTTTTGGTCAGGTAGTATCTAGTCAGTAAATCACTTCCCAGAACAAATGCAGAAATAATGGAATAAAGCCCTATCACTGACACAGATTTTTCAAATAGTGTCTTCAATCAGTCAAAGTCTCTGTAACCCACAGCCAGATTTCTTGTCCTTTTCCGTCTGGTTTACTTCACTAGTAAATCACTTCCCAGAACAAATGCAGAAATAATGGAATAAAGCCCTATCACTGACACAGATTTTTCAAATAGTGTCTTCAATCAGTCAAAGTCTCTGTAACCCACAGCCAGATTTCTTGTCCTTTTCCGTCTGGTTTACTTCACTTAGCATAATGTTCTCAAGGTTTGTCCAAATTGAAACATGTATCCGAATTTCATTCCTTTATAAAGATGAAAAATATTCTATGGTAAGTATGGACACTTGAGTGGACACTTGAGTTACTTCCAAGTTTTGGGTGCTGTGAATAGTGCTGCTATGAACAGGGTATACAAATATCTCTTCAAGACCTTGCTTTCAATTCTTTTGGGTACATACCCAAAAGTTGAATTGCTGAGTCATATGGTAATTCTATTTTTAATTTTTTAAGGAACCGCCATACTGCTTTCCATAGTCTGCCACGTCTCCTGACTTGTGTGCCTCCTCTGTAGCTCCACTATCAACATCCTAATTCAACCTTATTACCTCTTCCTTGCACAACTATAAAGCCCTCCAAATTCTTCCCCTGGTCCAATCCATTGAGCACACTACTGACAGGTTAATTTCCCTTTGAGTGCAGTTCTGATGTCATTTCTCTGCTAAAAAACAAACAAAACTTCAGTGCCCCTATTACCTGTCAACTGAAACACTAACTTTTAGACCAGATTTCCTAGAGCAATCAAAATGTGACTTCAATCCATGTTCCCACCAGGACACACTTTAGCGTTTCCTTCCCTCTTTTCTTTGCCCATGCCCTCTGCCTTCCTATCCACATTTACTTCTCCTGCTAAAACACCCTCCACCCTTAGAAATGATTTTACTCAGTACTTGTACTGAATAGTCAAAATGCCTTTACCAACCTGAGTGTCTATCAGCCTACGATTCATCTACGTAGCCCCCAAACATCCACGTACCTGTCCTCAGAAACATTAGCCATATTCATAATTTCATATTCGATGTCTTCTTCTCCACTACACTGAAAACTTTAAGAACAGGGCAGGGGTCTATTTTATTTGCTGCTGGTCATACAATACACAGGGAAGAACTGATTGTTGTTAAATGCTGAAGGCTTCATAGTTTCCTAAATATGAATTCTGCTCTCTCTTTTGAAATTCCAAGCTCTTAGATTTGAATCA
>NW_017733446.1:33246-34484 GCF_001890085.2 Hipposideros armiger
TATATATACACAATGGAATACTACTCTGCCATAAGAAAAGATGAAATAGTACCATTTGTGACAACATGGATGAAGTTTTGGATTATCTTGCTAAGAAAAATAAGTCAGACAGAAAAAGTCGAGAACCATATGACTTGACTGATATGTGGGATATAAAACTGAAAGCAACAAAGGAACAAGACAAACAAATAAAGAAACAAAAACTCATAGACACAGACAACAGGTTAGTGGTTACCAGAGGGTAAGGGGGGAGGGGAAGTAGAAGAAGACGGTAAGGGGGTCAAATATATGGTGATGGAAGGAGAACTGACTCTGGGTGGTGAGCACACTATGTAATTATAGATGATGTATTATAGAATTGTACACTTGAAACTTATGTAATTTTATTAACCATTGTCACCCCAATAAATTTTAATTTAAAAAAAAAAGGAATGTGGGAAGTGCTACAACATCTTAGAACCCACACTGAATTATTAATTCAGATTATTCTGTGATCTATAATCAAGGTCTCCATATAGTCCAACTTGCCTGGGAAGTTTCGGTTAACACCTGCTGTCCGGTACATTTCTCTCTTTCATGCTCATAAGTGCCCAGGTTTGGAAGATAAATTTATGGTAACTCTAGTTATAACAGCTTAGAAGTTTATTTTTAGAATTCTCTGTCAGCTTGTTCACTGGTTATTGTTTCTTTCTAATCTAAACAGAAAATAAATGATGCTAATTAATGTTGCAAATGCTATGACTCTGGATTACAGGTAAACAAATAAAGTTATCATTTTCTGATATTAGCAATTTTTTCTAGAGAAATTGTTTTCAAAATTCAGTGAATATGTATAGCTACATAAAGATTTCTATAAGTAGTACTTTCCAACATGAATGTATAGCAGAAATGTTACTATTCCCTTCAACCTCTGAGATATCAGTATAATAAATAATTAAATATGGAGCCACAGCTATTTTGAATATTAGTTTGCTCTGTGTGTGTGTGTGTGTGTGTGTGTGTGTGTGTGCGCGCGCGCGTGCACACGCATATATATTTGTGGAAACATATTTTGGTGCTCCCAGAGATATGAGACTTTGCATTATGGTTGTCTTACTTGGCAATGACACTATTACTGAATTTGTTTAAAAAGATAAACGAGTAATTTTTATGTTTTAAAAAACATTTTTAATTGCTCTTGAAAACCTCTTATTCAGGGCTGCTGCTAGCTCTATCATTCGCAGGAATTAAAAAAAAAA
>NW_017733447.1:0-1010 GCF_001890085.2 Hipposideros armiger
CTCTAGAGCCCTTTCTTGCTCTGGACTCCACTGGAAACCAGTAGACTTTAGGGAAACTCCATAGTGCATCAGAGCAATATTAAATGTGGTATATGTTGGCTTTATAATCCAAAGAGCACAAGAAACCATGCGCCTCATTTTTAGTGATAAAAAGTGTAAGTTAGGGACACTTGTCTTTTATGTTAGAAAAGAGGTCCAACATGTGAACCCCACCATTGGACCCCTAAAAACCTCTATGCCAATTTTCTAACTTTATTTTTCTCTACCTAAAGTGGAGAGTTAAAAGGTGGTTTCAGTCATAACTACTGGGGACCTTGTTCCTCCTGATTTCTAATACTGCACTGATGAACATACATATTAATGTCTGGATCAATGGATAGAAAAGAAACATGATTTGCAGGCCCAGGATGAGTAGCTTTGCACAATTTTCCAATCTTGCTTTATTCACTAACACTATGTATGATTTCATACGCTTTACTGAGCCCCTGACCGTTTTTCTCCAGCTAACCTTCTCCCTGTAGAAACACCTCAATAAGATGCATCACATGCCAAAGGCATCACGGCGCACATTAAAGCCACGTGGAGTATGGTCACCTTTCTCTTGTTATAAGCCTGTTTCTTTCTGTCTCTCTTTGTGCCACTTTGGAGCTCTGAGTTGCTGGAGAAAAATCTGATTGTTATGTTTTACCAGGCGGTTGGAATTGTTTATCCTTCAGGTCACTTCTGTATCCTGATTCTGGGAAAAAAAAGCTGAGACAGGCCTGCCTTTCAAGGCTCTGGTGCCTGAGGTTTGGGTTCAAAGTTGGGGAACCCACAGATCCACAGATCATTGAGAGTTTCATCTTGCGTATTCCAGAGGAAAATCAGTTGATAAGAAATTCTTGTGTGACATAAATTTATACTACCCCAAAATTCTTCTATTGTGTGTAACATTGTGAATTTTACAAAAGAATGTTTGAAACAAACAAGTATTAGAAATAATCTAAATACTTAGGAGAATACATACAAGT